>NC_057752.1:15846474-15869154 GCF_004010195.1 Chiloscyllium plagiosum
TCCCCCTCCCTCTCCACCAAGGATATGCAGGTCTTTGGATTCCTCCATCGTCAGACCACAGCGAAACGATGGTTGGAGGAAGAACGCCTCATCTTCCGGTTAGGAACCCTCCAACCACAAGGGATGAACTCGGGTTTCACCAGTTTCCTCATTTCCCCTCTCCCCAGCCTGTCTCAGTCAAATCCATCAAATTCAGCACCGCCTTCCTAACCTGCAATCTTCTTCCCGACCTCTCCGCCCCCACCCCAGTCTGACCTATCATCCTCACCTTGACCTCTTTCCACCTATCACATTTCTGACGCCCCTCCCCCAAGTCCCTCCTCCCTACCTTTTATCTTAGCCTGCTGGACAAACTTTCCCCATTCCTGAAGAAGGGCTTATGCCCGAAATGTCGATTTTCCTGTTCCCTGGATGCTGCCTGACCTGCTGCGCTTTTCCAGCAACACATTTCCAGCTCTAATTTCCAGCATCTGCAGACCTCACTTTCTCCTCAAAAATCTGAGTTGTTGTCAGTCCTAGGAATTTGAAGCTGTCTACACTCGTGACCTCTGTTCCTTTGATGTAGATGGGAGTGTGTTCTCCTCTATTCTTTCTGAAATCCATGATCAATTCTTTAGTCTTGCCGATGTTGAGAGAGAGGTTCTTATCATTGCATGTCACCAAGCCCTCTATCTCCCTTCTGTATTTTGACTCGTTGTTCAATATCCGTCCAACAATGTTGTCAGCAAATGTGTTGATGCTATTCATTTAGAATTTAGCAACACAGTTATGGGTGTACAGGTGTTTGGTAGGGAGCTGAGGAAGCAGCTGAGGTGGGGGAGGGCTCCAGCGTCGAGTGTTATTATGGTTGAGGTGCAGTTACCTATTTTCACTGATTGCGGTCTGTGGGTCAGAAAGCTGAAGTTCTTGATGCAGAGGGCAGAGCCAAGAACAAGATCAGTGTTTTGCAATCAGTCTGGAGGGGATAATGGTGTTGAAGTCGGAGCTGTAGTCAATGAGCAGGAGTCTAACATAGGTGTCCTTGTTGTCGAGATGAGTGTAGGATTAGGGCTATGGCATCCACTGTGGACCTGTTACCTTGGTAGGTGGATTCTAAGGGATCGAGGCAGGCTGGGATACTGGAATTGATGTGGGCCATGACAAGCCTGCTGAGGCACTTCATGATTATTGAGGTCAGAGCCACTCATTAAGGTAGTCATTCAGGCACATTGCATGTGTTTCCTTGGGTATGAGGATGATGGTGGTCTTCTTGAAGCAATGGGGACTTCAGCTTGCTGGAGGGAGAAGTTGAAGGTGTTAGTAAATACCTCCGCCAGTTGGTCCGTAGAGGATCTGAGTACTTGGCTGGGCATACTGTCCAAACCTATCACTTTCCTTGGGTTCACTCTCAGGAAGAGAGATCTGACGTCTGCAGTGGTGACCCAGGGAATAGGTGTTGGGGCTGTTGGGGCAGGTGTCACCATGCTGCTGGCATTCTGCTCAAACCGAGCATATAAGGCATGGGGTGTTTCAGGGAGGGATGTATCTTTGTCCACTATCTTGCTCTGCTTCATTTTATATCCTGTAATGTTGTTTAGACCTTGCCATAGGTGGCTGGAATCTGTCTGTTAGGTTTGGGTTTCTAACTTGCTCCAGTACTGCCTCTTGGCATCCCTGATGGCTTTGCGGAGATCATATCTGGAGTTCCAGTATTGGTCTGGATCATCTGACTTGAACGCTACCTGTCTGGTTTTCCTGTTTGAATTTCCTGGTTCATCCAAGGTTTACAGATGGGGAGCACTCGGATTGACTTCTTTTGTTTGCAGTCCTCCACACGTTTGCTTCTCACTGTTAAGAAACAGTGACTGCCTCAGAATGTTTCTCTGCCCAAAATGTTTGTTCACAGCCAGATTTTTATTCAAATTAAAATGCTGCTGTCAGCAAACTATCAAATCAGGCTACCGTATTAGATACAGGATTTGCCTGGGTCTGGAGCATAGGTCCATTTATTGTCTATAGGTTGAGGTCATTAACTTTTAAAACTTCCAGTCCTTCCTTGGATGGCTGTCAAAGTGTAAGGTATAGAAGAATTAGGGAGAGCTATTTGCACCATGAGGGACTGTTGTCAAAGAGTTTGTCACCTCGTCCCTGCCCCTGAAGGCTCCAGACTACGGTGAACCAGTTCATGAAATGGATGTTTGGTCTCATTCAACTATTTCTGTCCCATATGTTATGAACCAGGCTCAGACCATCTCAAAAATATTTTGAGGTAGCCAAGACCCAACCTTTTCCTATTTTAAAGACAGATATGAAGTGGATATTCCAGAAGTGATGCAGCTGGTCAAACCACTCTGCTCTAAGCAAAACAGAATTTATTTAAACACCACAATTGAAACACAAACAGAAGAAAACGGAATTTAGAATAGCTTAACTATTGGAAAAGTAACTGACCTGATATAGCGACTTAGGAAGTGTTCCAATCCAGTAACATTTCATAAACACACCCCTTGGCAAAAAGATAAATTTGAACATGGATCCCCACAGGCAGGAAGGAACAACATGCAAAGAGATTTCAGAGAGACAATCAGGAATCATTAACTGAAGCTTGCAACCTTTCCTGGACTTGTGACTAACCCTAACCCTAACCCTAACCCTAACCCTATCCCATCTTGTGACTACAACAGCTAAACCAAACTAGAAGAAACCTGAACTGGCCACTTCCCTGCCAAGCTCTTCCAGACCTCTTGGCACCTCTGCCTTTATGACCTCTTTTTGAAACAAGGGACAAAATAACCTTGTGAAAGTGACAGCATCGTCACGCATCAACTTTAGCTCAGCGAATGAGACTGTATGTTATGACACAGGGTAAACCCTTCTAATTTAAAACAGACACAGAAAAGCTCACTTCTCCTCGGAATCTGTTAAAGTATGAGTAACAGAGAACTACCCAAATTCCATTATTTAAAGAAAAAAATTTAACAATTTATTCTTTAACTCCAAAAGAGAACATTGAACAATAACTATCTACACTGTAAGCCTCCTTTGTCTTAAAGATTTATCTACCCCCCGACAATATATTGATCTGATGAAGCCCCTATTAAATTTACAAAATAAAACAATTTTCAAAACCAGTCAGCAGTGTCAATCCTCCTCTTGTATCTTCTTGGGTCATCTTTAGTCTTCTGTTGCAGAGATTTTTCATATGCAAAGGTACTTTTTAGAGGGCGGGTCTGTGGGCAGTTTGTATGGCAGTAGGAGCTCTTGGTCTCTCTGGCTAACTGTTGAAAATGCCTGATTTTTATACCCTACAACATCAGGGCGTCTCATTGGTTTGCTGTTGTCAAAGCAGTAAGGTTCAAATTTGTTTGGGTTTTAGTATCTTGGAGCATAATTTAAACTGATTGGCTAAATTCGAATTGTTGTGGAAACATGGCAGCCCAGCTCATTTATTTGTTTCACTGCCAAATGTTAGATTTTAAAAATTTTCCAGCACACTTGGTGCTTGCCAGCTGTCACTTTCTCTTAAAGGTATAGTACACACGTACAGCTTCATAACACTGTATAATGCATCAAGTGTATTTGTGTCAACATGTTCTCCACTGGCTGAAATGTACAGGGCATCGACTGTACAAAAACAGAGTGCTGAAATACTGAGCAGGTCTTGCAGCATCTGTGAAAAGAGAAGCCATGTTGGTGTTTCAAGAGCAGTGTGACTCTAGAATATTTATGATCCAATATGTGCAACAGAACATTGATTCTGTAGATGTACAGATGCTGGAGATCAGAGCTGAAAATGTGTTGCTGGAAAGGCGCAGCAGGTCAGGCAGCATCCAAGGAACAGGAGAATCGACGTTTCGGGCATGAGCCCTTCTTCATTCCTGAAGAAGGGCTCATGCCCGAAACGTCGATTCTCCTGCTCCTTGGATGCTGCCTGACCTGCTGCACTTTTCCAGCAACACATTTTCAGCAAAAGCTTTACACTAGTTAACTTGGTAAAAGGACACACAGGAGACAACTGACTTGCATGGAATGTGAAGGTGCAGGTAGGAGTGAAGGGCCAGTTATGTAGATGCATGGAGAAATACAAACAATGACTCTTGGCTCTTAATTATATGCCTTGTTTCAATGATGCCGGCTGGAATCACAGCTAGCTGATCAGTGGCAAGATGCTACTGCTAGGGATCCTGGAGCTCTGTCCCAGGCACTAAAGTATATGTTGGGTATGCCAAGGGTACTGGAGGCCCACAGGATGTCTCTGTGGAGTGAGAATCATGTACATCTGCAGGCTAAAAGGACACTGAGGAAGAAAATGGAATTTAACTCACTGTTTTTGGTATCTCTTGACATGCTGTTAGTTTCTGTCTCACTTTCTTTACAGCATTGAACTTGATGAACTTCCACTAGTGCAGACAGCTGCTAATTTGTTCAAAGATATGTGCTATAAATACAGAGAAGAGCTGATGGCTGGCATCATTGTTGCTGGGTGGGATAAAAGAAAAGGTGGACAGGTAAGGTTTATAGATTAATTATTAATTTTCTCTGAAATGCTGCAGTTGTAAAGACATTGTGGGGTGCTGGGCTCTAGCCAATTACCAAAGGAATAAAGTGAAGATAAAAGTTTCTGATCGTTACCTTAAATCACTGCCCCATATTTAACTTGGATATTTGAAGTCTTCTTAATGTGTTGTTGTGTCTTCTCTCCATGTTCACCCCTTCAATAATTCTGTACTGGGATTCAACCTTCCTTCCCTGACTATCCCACAGCATTGATGCGGTCCTTTTTAAGGCCACACTTGTGACTATTTTATTTCACAGGGGGGTTTTGATATGAGTGTCTTTTTCCTCAGTTGAGGACTTGCCCTCAGTCATTTCTATTCTTGCCCCTTTCCTTTCCCCCCTGAATGTTAACATAGTTCCCCAAGTCCTCACTTTCCACTCCATCAGTATTTGCATTCAAAGGATTATTCTCCTCCATTTCCACCACCTTGAGCATGAATCCACCACCAAACATGCAGTTTTGTCCTTTGCTTGCATTCTGCAGCAACTGTTCCTTCCATGATCCCTTTGTTGCTCCTAACACTTTCACTACTCCATGGCATCTTCCCATGCATTTGCAGGTAAAACGCTTGCCCTTTTACCTCTTCATTCCTCTGTGACCAAGATCCAAAACACATCATCTACTGCTGCTCAGTGTATGGTCTCGTCTACATTGCAAGATTAAATGCAAACTGCATAACTGCTTTGAAGAATGCCCCTGCTCTGTCTGTAAGTACAGCCCCTACCTTCCAGTTGATTACCATGTTGAAACACTGTCTTGATCTTGTGCTGACATTCCTGTTGCAGTATTCCAGCAAAACGTAATGCAAGCTGGAGGAACAGCAGCTCATTTCCCACCTTGGCACTTCACAGCCTTCAGGACTCAGTGCTGAGTTCAACAACTTCAGAGTATGAGCACTGTCCTGCATTTTGATGGTGCAATCTTGTGTGCTCTGCAATTGCCATGTTTCCACGGGTTTGCTCTCTGTAACTTACTTTCTACTATTCACACCTATCGTTAACACTTACTTTGCATCTTGATCTCTCTTGTATTATCATTAGCATGTATTTATGTTTTACTTTGAGTATTCACGCCATATATTCTACTGGGCGCCTCTCCCATAAAACCCACAATTTTCTAGCCTCTTCAGTTTTGAAGAGGCGACATTGAACGGCAAGCATTAACTCTGTTTCCCCTGTCACACGTACTGCCAGACATATTGGGTTTCTGTTGCACTTTGTAGATCCATGGCACCCACAGTGTGCAGCAATGTTCCTTGTATCCTCATTATTTTGTTATAATTACCACAGTTGATCAGTGTTTGGTGATCCACCTTTCCACCTCTCCAACAATGACAATTTTAGTTCCACTCTCCTGTTGTTAATCTGCTGCTGCTCAACTTTCACACTGTAACTCAACCACTGCTTGTGTCAGAATTTATTTTAACTTAGTTTCATAGTGAAATTGACCTTTCTTCTTATCTATTACTGCCAGTAAGTTGGACATGAGGATTGAGATCACCTTTGTGTCTTGTAATTTCTTCCCTAAATGAGTTGTGAAATTGTCACCAATACAGAGATGACAGTAATTCAGGGAGAAGCCTCAGTAACGTAGGTCCGGCGATAAATGTGGCTGTGTTGGCATTATCCACATCCACCAACAACTACTGCTTAAACGAACACCGAAGCCCCAACTTTGCCCACGGGATGAGACCATGGGAAGAATAAAAAGAGAACAGCATGTAGCGCTTTTTAATGAGCAGATGAACAACTTTTTCATTCTGTGAAAAGTGGGGGGGGAGCAGGATCTGTAGTATGGTAAAAGAAAAAAAAATCGAACTGACCAATTTCACAGCCTTATCATAGGAAGTGAGAAGTGAAGATCTATTCAGATTCAGTTGCTCTTAACACATTTAAAAATCCATCCATCCTTCTGCTTTACTTTTTTCCTCCATTTCTCCCTCTCCTAAATGTATCCATGAGTTGAAGCTATAATTCACAACTTCCTCCATGTCGTCAGGATTCGTCTGTGAATTAGTGTGATTGCGCTGGGAGTTAATGTCCTTGTTTGTGGTCGTAGGTCTACACTGTTCCAATGGGGGGCATGATGGTACGGCAGCCGTTCTCCATTGGTGGCTCTGGAAGTACCTACATTTATGGCTATGTCGACTCCTCGTACAAACCTGGAATGACAAAGGAGCAGTGCTTAGATTTTACAGCAAATGGTGAGTTCAATGAAGAGTTGTATAGTTGTGAGTTTGTGCTGCAAGTGGAAAATGTTTAGAAATTTCATCTCCCACTCAGAAACATTTATAATTAAAATCTGAAAGTGCCCATTATTATTTAACAAGAAATTTTTCATAACCCTATTTTGGAAGTCTGGTGATGCACTTGAGAGGACAGAATTATTAAACCACCATTGCACCCTAAGTTAAACTGTCGCTTGAGATCGGAATGTGACATTCTTGTAAAAAGCCAATGAGGTTTGAGGAAATGTTCACACTTGCAAAGTACTATTTTGTTTCTATTGAGATTTGAAGCATTATACCAAAAAGTAATGTCTAGACATACCATATGGTTCAAAATACTGCACACTTACCTAATGTATGAGGTTTTCTGGTCAAACTAAAGAAACCCAAGAGCTTGAAATGCATAGAAGTTGCATTTCTTTTTTATATATATATAGGTTTTTTTAATTGAAAAAGAAAATTTTAAAGATTTTTTTACAAAATTACAAAAATAATACAAACTAGTGTATTCCGCTTTGCAATATAATAACAACACCAATATTAAATGAAATAAATAAAAAATAACTCACTTACTACTTCTACAAACAACCAAAACCTAAAATAGGATATCATACATTACTAACAGTAAACAACAAAGTAATTAAATAACTAGATACATGCTCAAAATAGATTTACATCAAGTCATAGTAGACCCATATTTATACGGGATTCCTCCTTCCGGGCCCCCGGGCCCCTGAACCAGCCAGAACCATTACCACAGCTAAACAAAAGCTCTAGACAATATGGCCAAAATGTTTGTATCGATGTAGTTCAAAAAAGGCTGCCATGTTCCGTTTTTTGGTGCACCATATACGTGAGGAAATCAAGGGGGATATTTTCCATGACTATCCTCTGCCAGTTTGAAAATTCTGGGGGGGAGCCTTTGGATACCCAATTCACTAAAATATTTTTCCTTGCACAAAAGGAGAGGATAGTAAATGATTTCCTCCCGTATACATCCAGGGAGGAAAAATTTGGAGAGCCCAAAAGTAGAGACGTTGGATCCGATCCAATCTCTATACCCAATATCTCTGTCAAGGCATTCGCTACTGTATCCCAATACCTACGGATCTTAAGGCATGTCCATAGACAATGCATGAGAGTGTCTATTTACACTCGGGACACATTGAGGATGCTCCTGCCTTGAATTTTGCGAGTCATTCAGGTGCCATGTGAGCCCTGTGAAGTATCTTTAATTGGGTAGCCTGAGTTCTGTTACAGATAAAGATCTTTTTGGCCTTTTTCCAGATGTGCTCCCACGTTTCTAAAGAAATTTCCAACCCTAATTCTTGATTCCAGGTTTTCTATAATCATTCCATGTCCTTCGAGACCGTGTTATATAGTGAATGATAAAGAGTACTGATCGAGGGTGGCCCCATTGGCCATAACACTCTCCTTTTCCTATCCGATTTGTAAGAATTGACTATCAGTGTGGTCTTCTTTTGTATAAAGTCTTGTATTTGAAAATACCGAAAGAGGTCCTTGTTAGGCAGTCCAAACTTCTGGCGCAGCTGCTCAAAGGCCATCATAATCTCCCCATCAAACAGGTCTGCCAAGCAGGAGATACCTCTGGACTCCCAAGTTTAAAATGTAGCATCTGTCAGCCCTGGCTGAAATCCTGATGCTCCCACTATGGGGGCATTAGGGGAGGCTTTTTGCAGTTTACCCTCATCTTGTTGCATTATCCTCCAGGCTTTAATTGTATTTAGTACAGTAGGGTTTTTACAATAGTCCGTAATAACTCTCATCTTGTCTATAAATAATAGATTGATAAGAGGACACTTTATTTTGGAGGTCTCAATGTCTATCCAGATTGGGTCTCTTGTGACCCACAACCAATCAACTACATAAGGTAATAAGGAGCTCAATTGGTAACTCCTGAAATCTGGGAAGTCCAGTCCTCCCCTTGCTTGTGGGAGCTGCAGCTTTTCTAATTTGATAAGGGGCCATTTATGACTCCAAATAAAGGAGCCGAGCCAGCCGTAAAGCTTAGGCAGTGCCTGTCTCCACATCATCAAGGGGAGCATTCTCATAGGATATAGAAGACGAGCTAAAATATTCATCTTAACTAAGGCTACGCTGCCTAGCTAGGATATTGGGAGATCTCCCCAGCGTTGAAGGTCCTGCCTTATTTTCTCTAATAAGTGTAAGTAATTGGCTTTATTTAACTGACCTAATACTGGAGTAATAAAAGTACCTAAGTACAGAAGACCTTCTAGTGACCACCAAAAGGGAAAGTAAGATCCGTCTGGTAAATTAGATATACTGGCAAGGCATCCGAACGGCATTGCCTCCGATTTCATAAAATTGATTTTGTAACCTGAGAACATACTGAATAGATTGACCACTTGAATTAGGCGGGGCATGGATGTCAAAGGATCACTTAAGAAAAGGAGGACACCATCGCACAGACAGTAATTTTGTGCTTGCCCGATCCAACCCTTGGAGCTATTATATTAGGGGTCAGTTCGTACAGCTTCCGCTAGTGGTTCAATTTACTAGCGTAAATAATAATGATGAGAGAGGACCTTCCTGGCCACAGCTCCTGCCAATGCTAAAGCTATCCGAACTTAAACCGTTGGTGGTCATATAATACTGAAACCCATTTAGTAAAGACTTCTCCAACACCGAACTGTTCCAGTATATAAAAAAGATATGGCCATTCTACCTGATCAAACGCCTTCTCTGCATCTAGGGAGACAACTAAACCCGGTATTGCTCCCTGCTGGCAGCCTTGTATCATATTTAAGACCCTTCTAATGTTATTAGTTGACCTGCGACCCTTTATAAACCCTGTCTAGTCCTCGTTTATAATGAATGGTAAAACCCTCTCCAGTCTTAAAATTCTTTCAAAAATGCTAGCATTAAAATCCACATTTAACAAGGATATGGGTCTGTATGAAGAGCAATCTTTTGAGGCCTTTCACTTCTTAAGAATGAGAGAAATATTTGCTGCTCTAAATGAAGGTGGGAGGCAGCCCTGACTGTGTGAGTAATTATACATATCTATGAGTGGCCCGGCCAGTTCCACTATAAATTCTTTATAGAACTCAACCTGCAATCCATCTGGCCCAGGAGCCTTGCGACTCTGAAGATCCTAACCGCATCCTGTACTTCCTGGGTTGTCAAGGGGGCATTCAAGTTCGTCAACTGCTCCGAGGTTAGGCCTGGAAGGACCAAATTTTTAAATAAAGACTCCATCTTCCCAGTTCTATCCTCACAGCCCTGTGACTTTTACAATTCAAAATAGAACATTCTAAAGGCTGTATTGATCTTTTTACGATTACACGTCAGGGTATCAGCACTTTCTCTAATGGACGTAATGGCTTGAGGAACCTTTTTCTTTCTGGCAAGGTAACGCTCGATACCTGCCAGGCTTGTCACCATATTCAAATAATCTCTGCTTCGCGAATAACATTTCACCCTTTTCTGTTTGAGTAAGTGCAGTATTCAAGGCTTCCCTAAGGGCTGTGATCCTCTGTAGTTTAGTAATGGAGGGCCTATCAACGTACACAATTTCAGCTGCCTTCAGGTGAGCCTTGAGCAGGCGCTATTGCTCTCCCTTTTGTCTTTTCCGGGTTGCAGAATATGAGATGACCAAGCCTCGTGTATATGCCTTAGTGGCCTCCCACATCATCGAGGGGTTACTGGCCGTACCCGAGTTAATATCCCAGAAGGTTTTGAATTCCTGCAAAAAATACTTTATAAATTTGCTATCCTTCAATAAGAGAGGATCCGTACGCCAATGTCGGGGGCCTATCCCATCATCCCTAGTCTTGACTTCCATATATACTGCGGCATGATCAGAAATAGTTATGCTACCTATTTTACAGGACAGCATTGAATTCAAAAGGGTCAAGGGAGCAAAAAACATATCAATTCTGGTATGGCATTTGTGTGGGTTAGAGTAGAAAGTAAAGTCTCTGCCCTGGGATGAAGACGCGCCACACATCATCTAGTCCTAGCTCCTTGCTCAGATCTGCCAGTTGCCTACGTCTCCGAGATATACCCGCAATGCTCCTAGGCATGCTATCCATCTGTGGGTCAATAATACAATTAAAATCTCCCCCTATAATTGTATGGCGGACCCCGAAAGCCATTAACTTAGAGAACACTTCCGTTACAAGTCTAAAAGGGTGTGCCGGGGATCAATAAAAATTTAAAATCCCGAATTCCTCTCCATATATTAAGACTTTGATCAATATATACTGTCCATCTCATCTTTTATCTGGCTTAACATTTGGAAAGGAAGATTTTTCCGAATAAAAATGGTTACTCCCCTACTATTTGAGCTGAAAGGTGAAAAGAACACCTGACCAAACCTGTTGTAGCTACCTGATGTTGCTTTAAGTGTTCCTTATCAAGTAGATGTGTCTCCTGTAAGAGAGGTACATCAACCCTTTCTTTTTTCCTTTTGATTGGTGAATGACTCCCCTTGACATTCCAGGTGCACCACCTAAGCGAATGGTTAGCCATGATCGTCCAGGCAGGCCCAAGACCCCCCAGGAGGAAGAACCCCACCCAAAAGACATTGAATAAAGACCATAGAAAATTCACATATAAAAAACACTTTAAAATATTTAAATCAACACAATTAAGTACTACTCCTAAGTTAAAAATAACGCACAACATATTTGAATGGAGACTTTTCCCCCTTGCTCCCGGGGGCATTACGACCTACCAATAACCCCGTCATAACCTCTTCCAGCTAGGGCCCTGCCCTCGGCCCAGCCATTCCAAAATGGAGTAAATAAATTCAAGTGTCTTATAAAACAGGAGTTAAAAGTGAATGACCCACCCCTCCCCCACACCCTCACCTAGATACTTTTAATAAAAACAATACAAAATAGAAATATATAAAGTTACAAAATTACAATCTCAGCAAATACTAGGCAACTAAATAGAAAGAAAAAAACCCCACTCTAGAAAAAACTCTCCCCCACAAATCAGATAAGCCGCACATGCTATTAAAAGGAGACCAAAGAAAGAGTAAAGAACAAGCCCCCCCCCCCCCCCCACTCTCAGGGGGGGGGGGGGGCAAAATAAAGTCGTTATCCATACAGTTCAAGTCCCTCAGTCTATTTGAGAGCATCCAAGAATTTCTTTACTTTCTCCAGTGATCCAAAGTTATATAAGGATCCTCCATGGCTGAAGCGCAGTGTTGCCAGATATCGCATTGGGTATTGAATATTTAAGTTTCTCAGACACTTCTTCGCCTCATCGAATGCCGCTCTCTGGCGGACCACAACTGGAGAGAAGTCCTGAAATAGCATTATCTTGGAGCCCTTGTACATCATGGCCTGGGGATCCTTCCCCAGGATTCTGGAGGCCTCTAGGAGCATTTGTTTTCCCTTATAACATTGAAGTCAGACTTGAACTGGGTGGGGCGCTTGTCCGACCCGGGCTTGCGCACAGCAACCCGGTGGGCCCGTTCCACCTGTACCCGTCCCAGCTCCGACTCCAACTTCAATAATTGTGGGCATCATTGCTCCAAGAAATCCACAAGCTGGCCTTCCTCCTCCCATTCGGGAAAGCCCAGCAACCGAATATTTTTCCAACGACCTCTATTCTTGAGGTCGTCAATGTGCTCCTCCAGGGTCTGGACTCGCTGTTCCAGAGCCCGGACCTGACCCACAGATGACTCAGCAGCAGTCTTCAAGGCTGCAGCCCGTTGTTCCACCCCTCTGACATGCTGCCCGAGTTTTTTGATCTCTGGGTCATGCTTCTGCAGCGCGATCGAGATCGGCTCCCACCTGGACCGGGCCCCTTCAATGGACGTATCGATCTTCTCCTGGACTTTGACGATCTCGGAGATCAGGCTTGACTCCGCAGGTAAGTCCCCCGAGGTGGCCGTGGACGTCCCTGCTGCTGCGGGAGGGGATGGGGGAGGGGTCCCTCCCTGTTGTGAGCTGCGGGAGGTTTGCCCTTAGTCATTTTTAAAAAAAGCACCAAACTGTTAAAATTTGACGCAAAATGACTAAGAGTGCTGGGCAAAATGACTAAGAATGCTGGGCATCCTGAATGGTTTCAAAAGTGAGGTGAAGGTGGGCACCCCACTTTGCCCGAGTCTTAGGCAGAGCAGTGCAGACTCGGACCTACTGGATCTTGGGTCTTGGGCCATCTTGGGTCTCCCCGGAGTTGCATTTCTAACTGAGTATCAGTGGTGTGAAAATTGAAGTATTCAGGCAGAATTTGAGTATGACTAGTTTCTGATCTCGTGGGACAAGCAAGTAGCCTGTCCTCCAACTTGTGAACAATAATATGACATTTTGCACTACCAAAAAAAAATAATCTTAGATTTTCATATTCCATAAAGATTGATGGAGTTTTTCTTTTCCTTACTCCTTTTGAATCACTTTTGAGTTGAGTTTGAGGTGGTTGGTTGGAGGAGGCAGAGTAAGGGGTATGGAAGAGGATATGAGTGACACTACTGTCACAACTTAACTGGGGAGAGTGTTGAGAATTGTGCCTATCCTTTCCACAAATCACCAAAATATATATATATATATATATATATATATAAAATCCCAATTAGATCAGCAAAATTACCAATTTGCCTGACTGGCTCTATCCAGGACAAAAGCAATTCATATCAAGTTTGCTTCAGTAACAGTCAAAATAGCTACTTAACTGGAACAGTAGGAGCAGTAAATCTAATTCATGCAATTTAAATTGTTTTTTCAAAGCCCCTCAACACACACATGCACATGCGTCCACGTGCACACACACTCAATAATAATTAAGGCAGAAAAAATGGTTTAACATTGATATGGAACATTACAGCGCAGTACAGGCCCTTTGGCTCTCGATGTTGCATCGACCTGTGGAATCACTCTGAAGCCCATCTATCCTTCACTATTCCATTTTCATCCATATGTTTATCCAATGCCCATTTAAATGCTCTTAAAGTTGGCGAGTCTACTACTGTTTCAGGCAGGGCATTCCACGCCCCACTACTGAGCAAAGAAACTACCTCTGACATCTGTCCTATATCTATCCTCCCTCAGTTTAAAGCTATGTCCCCTCGTGCTAACCATCACCATCCGAGGAAAAAGGTTCTCACTGTTCACCCTCTCATTATCTTATATGTCTCAATTAAGTCACCTCTCAGCCTTCATCTCTCTAACGAAAACAGCCTCAAGTTCCTTAGCTTTTCCTCATAAGACCTTCCCTCCATAGCAGGCAACATCCTGGCAAATCTCCTCTGAGCCCTTTCCAAAGCTTCCACATCTTCCTATAATGCAGTGACCAGAACTGTACGCAATACTCCAAGTGCGGCCACACCAGAGTTTTGTACAGCTGCAACATGACCTCATGGCTCCAAAACCCGATTCCTCTACCCGTAAATGCTAACTCACCGTATGCCTACTTAACAACCTATTAACCTGTTTGAAAACTTTCAGGGATCTATGTACATGGACACCGAGATCTCTCTGCTCATCTGCACTACCAAGAATCTTACCATTAGCCCAGTACTCTTTATTCCTGTTGCTCCTTCCAAAGTGAATCACCTCACACTTTTCCACATTAAAATCCATTTTCCACCTCTCAGCCCAGCTCTGCAGCTTATCTATGTCCCTCTGTAACATGCAACATCCATCAGCACTGTCCACAACTCCACTGACCTTCGTGTCATCTGCATATTTACTAACCCACCCTTCTACCTCTCATCCAGGTCATTTATAAAAATGACAAAGAGCAGTAGCCCCAAAACAGGTCCTTGTGATACACCACTAGCAACTGAACTCCAGGGTGAACATTTCCCATCAAGCACCACCCTCTGACTTCTTTCAGCTAGCAATGTCTGATACAAACCACTAAATCACCCTCAATCCCATGCCTCCGTATTTTGTGCAGAAGCCTACCGTGGGGAACCTTATCAAACGCCTTACTGAAATCCATATACACCACATCAATTGCTTTACCCTCATCTACCAGTTTGGTCACCTTCTCAAAGAACACAGTAAGGTTTATGAGGCACGACCTACTCTTCACAAAACCATGTTGACTATCCCTAATCAACTTATTCTTCTCGAGATGATTTTAAATCCTACATCTTGACTGAGTTCTTTGAGAACGTGACCAAACAGGTGGATGAGTGTAAAGCGGTTGATGTGGTGATAAAGGTGGCACAGTGGCTTAGTGCTTAGCACTGCTGCCTTACAGTGGCAGGGACCCGGATTCAATGCCAACCTTGGGTGACTGTGTGTGTGGAGTTTGCACGTTCTCCCTGTATCTGCGTGGGTTTCCTCTGGGTGCTCTGGTTTCCTCTCACAATCCAAAGATGTGCAGGTCAGGTGGATTGGCCATGCTAAATTGCTCCATAATGTTCAGGGATGTGTAGGTTATGTGTATTAGTCAGGGGTAAATGTAGGGGAATAGGTCTAGGTGGGTTCCTCTTCGGAGGATAGGTATGAACTTGTTGGGCTGAAGGGTCTGTTTCCACACTGTAGGGATTCTATACATTTCAATTGTGCCCATTCCCTACAGTTTCCTTCCCCATCCTATGCATCCTAAATTTTGCCTAATCGCATCATAATTGCCTTTCCCTCAGCTATAACTCTTGCCCTGTGGTATATACCTATCTCTTTCCATCGCTAAGGCAAGCATAACCAAATTGTGGTCACTATCACCAAAGTGCTCACCTATCTCCAAATCTAACACCTGGCTAGGTTCATAACCCAGCATCAAATCCCAGCCTCTCCCCCTTGTTGGCCTGTGTATGTACTGTGTCAGGAAACCATCCTGCACACATTAGACAAAACCTGACCCATCTGAAGTCATCGAACTTCAGTTCCAGTCAATATTTGGAAAGTTAAAATCTCCCATAACAGCTATCCTGTTACTCTCGCTTCTATCCAGAATTATCTTTGCTATCCTTTCAACTACAGCTCTGGAACTATTCGGAGGCCTATAGAAACTCTCAACAGGGTGACCTCTCCTTTCCTGTTTCTAACATCAGCCCATACTACCTCATTTGACGAGTCCATAAACGTCCTTTCTGCCACCATAATACTGTCTTTGACTAACAATGTCACACTTCCCCCTTTTTTACCATCTTGTCTGTTTACTGAAACATCTAAATCCCAGAACCTGCAACAACCATTCCTGTCTCTGCTCTACCCATGTCTCCGAAATGGCCACAACATCGAAGTCCCAGGTACCAACCCACGCTGCCAGTTCACCCACCTTATTCTGGATGCCCCTGGCTTTGAAGTAGACACACTTCAAACCACCTTCCTGCTTAGCAGTGGACTCTTTTAATCTTGATACCTCATTTCTGACCTCACTGCTCTCAACCTCCATGACACCAGTACTCCAACGTAGGTTCCCATTCCCCTGCTGAATTAGTTTAAACCCTCCTGAAGAGCATTAGCAAATCTCCCCCCTCCCCCAGGATATTGATATCCCTTTGGCTCAGGTGTAGACCACCCTAACTGTAGAGGTCCCACCTATCCCAGAACTAGCCCCAATTATCCAGGTATCTGAAACCCTCCCTCCTGCACCGTCCCTGTAGCCACGTGTCTGACTCTCCTTTCTCCCTATTCTTCACTTTGCTAGCACGTGGCACAGACAACAAACCAGAGATAACAACTCTGTTTGTTCCAGCACTAAGGTTCCACCCTGGCTGCCTGAATTTCTGCCTTAAATCTCCATCCCTTTTCCTACCCATGTCATTAGTGCCTAAAGGGACCACGACTTGGGGCTGTTCCCCTTCCCCCTCAAGGATCCTGAAAACACGATCCGAGACATCATGAACCATGGCACCTGGGAGGCAACACACCATCTGTGTCTCCTTCTCTTGTTCCCACAGAACCTCCTGTCTATCCCCTAACAATGGAGTCCAAAATGATTAATGCTCTTCTTCTCTCCCTCCTTCCCTTCTGAGCAACAGGGACAGACTCTGTGCCAGAGACCTGTACCCCATGGCTTACCCCCAAGTAAGTCGTCCCCCACAACAGTATCCAAAACAGTATACATGCCATTGAGGGGAATGGCCACAGGGGATCCCTGCACTGCCTACCGGTTCCCTTTCAGTTCCCTGATGGTAACCCATCTGGCTTTTTCTTGTACCTGAGGTGTGACTACCTCCATGTAACTCTTTTCTATAACCCCCTCCGCCTCCCAAATGATCTGAAGTTCATCCAGTTCCCTAATGTGGTTTTCAAGGAGCTGGAGTTGGGTGCACTTCCTGCAGATGCAGTCAGCTGGGACACTAGTGGTGACCCTTACCTCTCACATTCTGCAGGAGGAATGTTCAACTGCCCTAGCCTCCATTCCTACTGTTCTAAATTCCCAAGAGACTGTAGAAAAATAAAGAATAAAAAAAATCACTAGGTACCTGACCAATCTGGCACACAGAACCTTTTTTTTGGTTCGAGGTGGAGGATGGGTGGGAGGCACTACCTAAGTAGTGTTTCGGGTAATGCTGCTGCTCAGTGTGCATCCGCCTATTCATGAGTTTATAAATCAGTGATTCACCTTCCTGTCAGCCTCCTGGTTGCCACTCCCGCTCTTCCTGCTGCTGAAACAAAAGAAAAAATAAATCCCACAATCCAAAGATGTGCCGCTTAGGTGAATTGGCGATGCTGCATTGCCTGTAGTGCTCAGGATGTGTAGGTTAGGTGCATTAGTTTGGGGTAAATACAGGATAATAGGATTGGGGAATGGGTCTGGGTGGGTTACTTTTCAGAGCACCAGTGTGGTCTTGTGTCAAACGGCCTGTTTCCACATTGTAGGGATTCTGTGATAATAAGATGGAAAAAGAATACACAAGCAAACAAGGTTCAAATCTCCAGGCCACAAGATGGAAAGCTATTTGCTCCTCTCAGTCCTTTTGAATTTTTCAATAATGAGATACTGGGAAGCAGCCACCCACAGGGATATCAAACAGTGACTGGTGGCTCCACATGGTTGTTATTGTGGACAAGTGGGCGGGGGCAAGGTGTATCTCCCTTAACCATGGGACCTACAGCACTGTCCCGGCCAGACACTAATGAATAGCGTGGGGCTCGGTGGTTACACAGCACCAGGGATCCGGGTTCAATCCCACATTTGGGGAACTGTCTGTGTGGAGTTTGCATGTTCTCCCTGTGTCTGCGTAGGTTTCCTCACACAGTCCAAAGATGTGCAAGTTTGGTAGATTGGCCATGCTAAATTGCCTATAGTGTCTAGAGATGTGCAGGCTAGGTGGGTTAATCATGGGAAATGCAGGGAAAGGGTATGGGAAACAGGTCGCTGTGGACCCATTGGGCCAAGTGGCCTGTTTCCACACTGTAGGGATTCCATTATTCTATCAGATACTGTTGTCTTCACAGTGGCAGTCATCCTTTGATTTAAAGGTTGGTCTGGTGAACTTGAGTCTGTTATATAAATTGTTTCTTTTAAGCTGAGTTG
Source organism: Chiloscyllium plagiosum (assembly GCF_004010195.1). NCBI lineage: Eukaryota > Metazoa > Chordata > Chondrichthyes > Orectolobiformes > Hemiscylliidae > Chiloscyllium > Chiloscyllium plagiosum. The sequence goes on from NC_057752.1 coordinate 15,864,675, forward strand.
GATTTTTTTGTCTCTTTTACCCACAATGAATGTGAAATGCTATCTGTCTGCAGGATTCAGATATTTTCTACTCTTTACTGCACTTGGCACTTCCAACTTTGTAACAATCTGCAGCTGAAATAATCAGAGCTGTTACCAGGAAGTTGTTTTTAACTTCAATGATTCTTGGTACTGTTCAGGCTCACAATTTCCCTCTTTAGTTTCATAAAACAACATTATATTGCACAGCTCTATATTATACAACACTTAACGTTCATGTTACAAAGCTTTCATGTTTTTTGGTACTGGGTTCCATGATTTTACACGTTTTGGTATTTAGTAAATGCTTACCTTTTGTTGTAGTTGGTGAGTGTAATGGATTACAAATCCAATCTCAGCTTGCCAGCATAACAGAGAAGGCTAGCTCTTAATCCAAAATGTGAAGGTAAACTATTCAGAAAAATGTTCTCCTCCTTATCATTCAGTGAGCATGTCTAAAATATTTTTGAGTGAAAACAGGATGTAACTTTGTTGTCAACTGAAAGTGATGGGTTGTGCTAGATACTAAGTCAATTACTTGAGGAAAAGTAACAGTTTAAACAAAAAGGTCATAATGTAAAGAGATTCTCCCATCTATTTCATTCTATTCCATTTTCTGTTTGTGCCTTAGCTCTTACACTTGCGATGGATCGAGATGGGTCAAGTGGTGGGGTGATTCGCTTGGCAGCTGTCTCTGAGAAAGGAGTCGAGCGCAGCATCATCTCTGGGCGCCAACTGCCAAAGTTTCAGTCTTCGTGAAGTGGCTGGAAAGGGCAGTTCATTACTTGATTTCGACATTTCTTCATTGCTGTCAATTAGATTTCATGTGATGTATTATGCAGCATGCAGCAGTGTTGTTTCAAGGGTGCCAGTAGCAACCTTCAGGAAATATTGGAAATGAAATTATTCAAAAGAATATTGTTTGAATGTTTGTTTCATGATGCTATGGTTACTATTGTATTAGGAACTGTTATGCTTAAAGAAATCTGAGCACCCAGCAATTAAACAACAGAACTATGCCACAGGATTTCATTGTTTTATACAAAAGAAAACCTGTTTTTTAACCAATAAGATTTAATAAAGTAAGGATAACTTATGCAACACTATAGCTGTTGAACATTTCTGCTATAACCTCAGCTGTAGTGTTTATTTCCCCCGTAACTTATGAACAGCCCACCACTATCAAACAGCCTCATGGCTGTGGATACCTCAGCTGTTTGTTTGGGTTGCCAAATCTGCTGACTACTTTAAGCCATTTATGACTTTCTGAATCCTGTGCCCCATTTCTTTTATGGTTACAGCTTTAATTCCTAAAACTGCAAGTTAGTATTCTTAAAAATAAAAACTTAAATGAAGCTTTTGTAACACTATAGTTTGCAAAGTTCAGAGATCTGACTGCGAATAAATAGAACCTTATTGGAATATGTGAAATGGAGGCCCACTGGGGTTTTTGCTATTTCAGCCATTCATTTTGATCATGATAGATGTTTCGGCTCTGTAATCCTTAATAATCTGGACTGACAAAAATATGCGTGTGTTTTGAATTGAAATTAACCTCTGCTTCAACAGCTTTTTTGCGGGTAGAGAGGGTTTCTGATTTTTATGATATTTTTTGTGAAGAAGCATCATCATCGAACAGACTTGCTCTAATTTTAAGGTTCGTCTTGCTTCTCCCCAGCAGAGGAAGTAGCTTTTTTCCTTTTACCTTATCAAATACTTTATTCATTTTAAGCATCTTGATTAGGTTGACCCTTAACTTTCAATGCTGCAGGGAAGACAGGTCTGTGTCTTTGCAGTCCAGTTCGCAGTCTGTAACCCTCTAAAAGACTGATTCATTCTACCTGAGGTAAGAAGTACTTCTGAGATGGTCTATACAGAGCTAGTGTTTATCTGTAACAGAACTTCCATTTCTAAAGGAAGACATTCCATTAAACATTTTAATTGAGTTTAGTTCCGGGCTGCTAACATGAGGTTTGACTGATATTAGGAATTGCTCTTTGGGACCTCATGTGTGATTTCAGATCCATGACATCTCAAGACATTCACTCAAGTAGCCTGTTAGGAATTTCCTGCTGATCACCACCTAAAGCCAAGCCCAAACTCTGCTGTCAACCTCAGCTGATAAACTTGGAGAAGTACTGGATTAACAACACTTGGATGAAGCAGTGAGGGTGGCTTGACACAGAATATTCTCTGGTTGGGCAGAGTGAATGTGTAGTGCCAATACTTATACAAATACTGCAATAGGAGACCAAGAGATTGAAAAAAACTAACCTTGTCCACACAATTTTGCCAATCACAAGTGTCCCTGAACATGGCAATGACAGTAGTAGTAATCACTGCACGTTCACTTCGGGAGAAAGTCTCGACTTGACATTGGGGCAAGCTTTGAACAGATCTCTCCCCATTAATCTTAGCCTTCAGCTCTTCATGGATACTATCAGTGGTGAACTGTATTCAACTGCAGTCTGTAACCTCATGGCTAGGCATATTCTCCACTCTATCATATGAGCAGGTAGGGAGATCAGGTATACTAAAAGTGAAGTGTCAATCTGGTGAAGTTCTGATGTAGAACTGTTGGCATGCAATGCAGTAGAAGGAGCATGCAATAGACAGAACTAATTGATTCCATAACCAATAATCAGATCAATGTTTGCCAGTTCCAATACTGAAGGCTGGTGGCCAATTAAATGCTGGAAAAGGAGGTGTCACATATATTCATTCTGCAACGAAGGAGGAATCACAACATTAGTGCAAAAAACAAGCTTTTGCATCCATCTTCAGCTGGAGGTACAGAGTGAATGATTCATCTTGGCCTCCTCTAAATAGGAACTAGAGTCAGCTGTTCATACCTTTGAGTCTACTCCACCAATCAATTGGATTATAGCTAATCCAACATTCTTCATGTATTTTTCCTGTAACTCTTGATTCCCCTACTGGTCAAGAATCTACCTATCAGCCTTAACTAGACACGGATCTGTACCAACCATCCCAGACCTCCCAGCTCTTTGTGGTAAGGAGTTCCAAAAACTCCAACCGTCTGAAAATATAAATTTCTCCTCATCTTAGTCTTAAATTGGTACCCCTTTATTTGGTGACTATGCCTTCCAGCCAATCCAAATTCCTCTTTGTGATATCAAAAATAAAAGCTGGAGGCACTGATACTGCAAAAGCAATGGGTTCTGACACGGTTTCCAGTAACAGCAGTGAAGATTGCACACTAATCATACGCAGTAGGAGAAAGTGAGGACTACAGATGCTGGAGCTCAGAGTCAAGAGCATAATGCTGGAAAAGCACAGCAGGTCAAGCAGCATCTGAGGAGCAGGAGAATCAACGTTTTGGGCATAAGCCCTTCATAAAGAATCAGCAAAAACAGTACACAAAAGGCAAACATACTTAAACATACTGGAGATTTTTTTTGAGGATACAGCTCATAGAATAGACAAGAAGAAAACCATAAGATGTGGTATATTTGGATTGGCAGATGGCTTTTGATAAAGCCAGTCATAAGATATTTGTGGGCAAATTTAAAGTACATGGGATGGGGGAAAAGATTAGCATAATCAAGGATTGCTTGACAGAAAAAGAGAAAGATGGAAATAAATGGGTCCTTTTCTGAGTAGCAGACAGTGACGAGTGGGATATCACAAGGTCCCAGCTATTTGTGATATTTATGTATAAATAACCTAGATGGAATCAAATGCAACACTTCCAAGTTTGCGAATTGAACAAAATTGGGTGGGATGATGAGGAGGAGATATAGAGGCTTCAAGGTGGTTTAGACAAGTTAAGTGAGTGGCAAATAAATGCAGTCAAAGCATGTCTAAATATGAAGTTATGCACTTCAATGTGAAAGGCAGAAAGGAAGAGTTCTATAGGTGATGTATCAGGAAGCGTTGTGACGATGCTGCTCATTTAACAAGGTTGTGTTGTCCTCTGTATTTTTTCAGAAGTGTTGTATGAGGCAGACTGGCCAAAATGTCTGGATTTATCTACTTGAAGAAGCTTTTAAGATTTAAAAAAATTTGGAAAAGGGGAGTGGCCAGTTCCCCCAGCTCTGCTTGTCTCTTGTTGGATTTGTTATGATTTTAGCAAACAGTCTGTTTTTTGAGGCTGCTGGTCAAAGAAACAGTTCCATGCTGACCCTCCCTCTGAGACGATTAGTAGCTCAGGTTGAGAACTAGCCATTTAGATACAGAACTGGCTCAAAGGTAGAAGACAGAGGGTGGTGGTGGAGGGTTGTTTTTCAGACTGGAGGTCTGTGACCACAGGAGTGCCACAAGGATTGGTGCTGGGTCCTCTACTTTTTGTCATTTACGTAAATGATTTGGATGTGAGCTTAAGAGGTACAGTTAGTAAGTTTGCAGATGATACCAAAATTGGAGGTGTAGTGGACAGCGAAGAGGGTTACCTCAGATTACAATAGGATCTTGACCAGATGGGCCAATGGGCTAAGAAGTG
>NC_057752.1:15869595-15875336 GCF_004010195.1 Chiloscyllium plagiosum
TACAATTGCAACATTTAAGAGGCATTTGGATGGGTATATGAATAGGAAGGGTTTGGAGGGATATGGGCCGGGTACTGGCAGGTGGGACTAGATTGGGTTGGGATATCTGGTTGGCATGGACGGGTTGGACCGAAGGGTCTGTTTCCATGCTGTACATCTCTATGACTCTATGACTTCATGACTTCTGAATGTAGGTCTGCTTGTTGAGCTGGAAGGTTCATTTTCAGACGTTTTGTCACCATGCTCGGTAGCATCTTCACTGAGCCTCCGGATGAAGCACTCGTGGTGTAGCCCCCTTTCTATTTTTATGTTTGGGTTTCTTTGGGTTGGTGATGTTATTTCCTGTGGCGATGTCATTTCTTATGGTGATGTCATTTCCTGCTCTTTTTCTTGGGGGTGGTAAGTGGGATCCAAGTCAATGTATTTGTTGATAGGGTGCCAGTTGGAATGTCATGCTTCTAGGAATTCTGGTACGTGTCTCTGTTTTGCTTGTCCTAGGAGGATGTGTTTTCCCAGTCGAAGTCGTGTCCTTCCTCATCCATATGTAAGGATACTAGTGAGAGAGGGTCATATCTTTTTGTGGCTAGTTGATATTCATGTATCCTGGTTGCTAGTTTTCTGCCTGTTTGTCCAATGTAGTGTCAGTTATAGTTCTTACAAGGTATTTTGTAAATGACATTAATTTTGCTTGCCTGTATAGGGTCTTTCAAGTTCATTAGCTGTTGTTTTAGTGTGTTGGTGGGTTTGTGGGCTACCATGTTGCCAAGAGGTCTGAGTAGTCTGGCAGTCATTGCCAAGATGTCTGATGTAGGGGAGAGTGGCTAGGGTTTCTGGACGTGTTTTGTCTGCTTGTTTGGGTTTGTTGCAGAGAAATCGGCAGAGTGTGTTCATTGTGTACCCGTTCTTTTTGAATACCCTGTATTGGTGATTTTCCTCTGCTGTTCATAGTTCCTCTGTGCTGCAGTGTATGGTAGCTGGTTGAAATAATGTTCTAATGTAGCTTTGTTTGTGGATGTCGGGATGATTGCTTCTGTAGTTCAGTATTTGTTCCATACGTGTTATTTTCCTGTAGATACTGGTTTGAAGTTCCCCATTGGCTGTTCGCTCCACTGTGACATCTAGGCAGTTCGTTGTTATTTTCCTCCTCTTCAGTGAATTTTATGCCAGTAAGGGTATTATTGATAGTCTTGAATGTTTCCTCTAATTTGTTTCATTTAGTGATGACAATAGTGTTATCCACATAGCGGACCCAAAGTTTGGGTTGGATAGTTGGCAGAGCTGTTTGTTCGAGTCTCTGCATTACTGCCTCCGCCAGGAACCCTGATAAAGGAGATCCCTTGGGTGTTCTGTTGGTTTGTCTGTAGATTTTGTTGTTGAAGGTGAAGTGAGTGGTAAGGCATAGGCCCACTAGCTTGATGATGTTGCCCTTGCTGATGAAGTTGGTGGTGTTTGGTGCATGTCTTTGGTTCTTCTAATAGTGTAGTCAGTGTTTCCTTCGCCGGGTTGATGTTGATGGATGTGAACAGGGCTGTTACACCAAAGGAGACCATTATTTTATCCTCTTCTATCTTGGTGTCTTTGATGGTCTTCAGGAATTCTTGGGTGGAGTGGATGGAGTGGTGTGAGTCTTCTACTAAGTGTTTTAGTCTTTGGTAAAGCTTCTTGGCCAATCTGTAAATTGGTGTTCCAGGTAGCGAGACCATAGGTCTGAGGGGGGCTCCTGGTTTGTGAATTTTGGGTAACTCATAGAAGCCTGGTGTGTTGGATTTGTCTGGTTTCATTGTTTGGAAATCTTATTCTAAGATTTCTGAAGTTTTTTGAGTACTGCTGTGATTTGGTTCTCTAGTTGTGGGGTCGGATCTATTGCCACTTGTTGGTAAGAATTAGTATTTGCAAGTAGTGCATTCACTTTCTCAATGTAGTCTCTTTGATTTAAAATGACCGTCAAGCATCCTTTGTCTGAGATAGGATAGCAATGTTTTTATCTTCTTTTGCTATTTCTAGTGCTTTTCTTTCTTGTATTGAGTGTGTTACCTTCCTTTTTCCTGCTTAATGTTGGTGCGACAGTCTGTCTGATAGTTTGCTGGGTTTCCTTTGATAGTTGATTGTCTTTCAGCGATGTTTCTAATGCTGCTAAGAAAGCTTTCTTGTCCACAACCTGGAAAGTGTAATTTAATTCTTTTACTACGATGGCTTTTTCAGTGTCTGTTAAGGGTCGGTCAGATAAGTTTTTTTATCCTGTTTCTGTGTTGTCAGTGTTGTTATTTTGTGTAAGTTTGTCAATATGGCTTTTTCAGTGTCTGTTAAGGGTCGGTCAGATAAGTTTTTTTTATCCTGTTTCTGTGTTGTCAGTGTTGTTATTTTGTGTAAGTTTGTCAATTTTTTTCTGCAGGTCTAGTTTTGATCATTTTCTGTGTTTGTTGCTATCTAATGTCTATTGCTTGTTATACTGTATCTGTCCATTCATGGTCTGTTGCATTTCTGAGTAAAGATTTTTGGCACAATGTTTCCTGGTTGTATTTAAGGAGTCAGTTGTGGGCATCATTAATCATTTCTCTCAGCATTCTGTGGCCATTTTGTTCTGCCAATCATTTGGCTAGTGGGGTGTTAAGGGGAGGTTTGTGGTATTTAGGTATTTAGGTAGTACATTTAGGTAGTATCTGTTTCCGTAGGCATTCGTGTAGGAAGTACAGCTATTCATTGGTGGCGCTCTGTTGGATGGTATTGGTTTCCCATTTTCAGGCCAGTTTTAGCATATTGCACTCTTAGGTGTTAGCAAGTTTTGAGAAGATTTGTAGCTCAGGTTGAAGTTCTGGATGTAGGTTTACTCGCTGAGCTGGAAGGTTCGTTTTCAGATGTTTCGTCATCATACTAGGTAGCATCTTCAGTGAGCCTCCGGGTAATGCACTGCTCATGTAGCCTGCTTTCTCATTGTGTGTTTGATTTTCTTTGGGTTGGTGATGTCATTTCTGGTGGTGACATTGTTCCTTATGGTGATGTCATTTCCTATTCTTTTTCTCAGGAGGTGGTAAATGGGATTCAAGTCACTGATAAAACTACACAGTGATGTCAACAAGTTTCATTCCACCATCAAACTCACCATGGACTACTCTCTACTATCTGTCTCATTCTTGGACACATGCATCTCCATCAAGGACGGACACCTCAGCACTACACTCTACCGCAAACCCACAGACAACCTCCCAATGATACACTTCTCCAGCTTCCACCCAAAACATATTAAAACAGCCATCCCCTATGGACAAGCTGGACAAGCCCTACACATACACCGGATCTGCTCAGATGAGGAGGAACGTGACGGACACCTGGAAGAACTCAGGGATGCCCTCATAAGAATGGGGTACAATGCTCAACTCATCGACCGCAGTTCCGACGTGCCACAGCAAGGAACCTCAGGAGACAGAGACGCGCTGCAACCGACAGGGTACCCTTCGTTGTCCAGTACACCCCAGGAGCCGATGAACTATGCCATGTTCTTCGTGACCTACAACACATTATCAATGAGGAAGCACCTCGTCAAGTCCTTCCCCAAACCACTACTGCTTGCCTTTAAACAACCATCAAACCTCAAACAGAGCGTTGTTCATAGCAAACTGCCTGGCTTTCAGGACAACTCCATACAACTCTTTCATGGTAGGCGCTACAAGACGTGTCAGAGTGTGGACATGGATACCATCATTACGCGTAGGGACACTTCCCACCATGTACATGGCAGGTACACATGCGACTCAGCCAGCATTGTCTATCTTATACGCTGCAGACAAGGATGCCCTGAGGCATGGTACATTGGGGAAACCGAGCAGAGGCGACAGCAACAGATGAATGGGCATCACACAACAATCAACAGACAGGAGTATTCCCTCCCAGTTGGAGAATACTTCAGCGGTCCAGGACATTCGACCTCGGACCTTCAGGTGACCATCCTCCAAGGCGGACTTCAGGACAGGCAGCAGTGAAAAGTGGCCAAGCAGAGGCTGATAGCTAAGTTCCATACACATAGGGAGGGCCTCAACCAGGACCTTGGGTTCATGTCACTCTACAAGGTGACCACCATTGCACTATACATACACACAGACATTCCTACACACACACACTCACACACACACACATATGCACTCCTATACACACACAGACACTCCCATACACAAACACGCACACAGGCACTCACACACACTCCCACTCACAACCCCCCATCCCAGACATACACACACACACAAAACCCACATGCACACATATACATATATGTGTGCATGTGTACTTGAAGAGTTACATTGTACTTTGCTCAAAAACTGCATGAATCCATGTCAGACCCTGTTAACTTAACTTTTAAGATTAGAATCAGTCTAAACATTATGGCACAGACGATAGAACGCAGGGAGCTAACACCTTCAACCTCTTAACATCTTATCTGGATGACACCAATTGTTACAATTAACTTGAGAATGTAACTTTTAAAAAAGTTTTGTGATTTACACATGAAAGAAATGAAACTATTATGGTCATTCTAACAGATGAGAGACTCAACAAACAATCAAGGTATTAGTCAATGTATAATTTCAGTTACATTACACTGTAAACATTTGTTATAAATTCTGTGCCTTACAATTGTGCCCTCCACAACCACCTGATGAAGGAGCGTCGCTCTGAAAGCTAGTGCTTCCAATTAAACCTGTTGGACTATAACCTGGTGTTGTGTGATTTTTAGCTTTGTACACCCCAGTCCAACACTGACATCTCCAAATCATGAGTGTTTTTTAAAATATATTTTTATTGAAAAAAAAGTTTTTAAAAATATTACAACAAATATAAAACAATGCAATTCAAAACAATACAAAGAAAAGAACAGAAAAAACCCAACCTGCCCTCATGTACAAATAAATAATATATGTAGAAAAATATATAATAAAAAACTCAACTAATTATTTAACTGAATAAATAATAACTAACAACAAACTAATAGATAGTAATAACTCAATGCAACCAAACAAGACACTCATACATTCGCAGTTCCTTCTCCTTGGATATTGGACTCGTAAAACACAATAGTTATGCTTATATAAAAGTCCTTGTTAGTGTGGTAGGTAAATCTGTGCCCAGGTATTTCAAAAAGGGCTGCCATGTCTTATAAAAACTCTCAGTTTTGTGGTGTACCATATTTGTGAGAAAATCATGGGGAATATGCTCTATAACAATCTTCTGCAAACCCGACAGGCTCAGGAGGTTTTCGGGTATCCAACATAGAACATAGAACATAGAACATAGAACATAGAACCAGGCCCTTCGGCCCAAGATGTTGTGCCGAACATTTGTCCTAGCTTAAGCACCCATCCATGTACCTATCCAATTGCCACTTAAAGTTCGCCAATGATTCTGACTCTGCCACTCCCACAGGCAGCGCATTCCATGCCCCCACCACTCTCTGGGTAAAGAACCCACCCCTGACATCTCCCCTATACCTTCCACCCTTCACCGTAAATTTATGTCCCCTTGTAACACTCGGTTGTGCCCGGGGAAAAAGTTTCTGACTGTCTACTCTACCTATTCCTCTGATCATCTTATAAACCTCTATCAAGTCACCCCTCATCCTTCGCCATTCCAATGAGAAAAGGCCTAGCACTCTCAACCTATCCTCGTACGACCTATTCTCCATTCCAGGCAACATCCTGGTAAATCTTCTCTGCAACCTCTCCAAAGCTCCCACATCTTTCCTAAAGTGAGGC
>NC_057752.1:15875466-15878254 GCF_004010195.1 Chiloscyllium plagiosum
TGCAGCCGACAACAGCCCTCCTCATTATCCACAACTCCACCAATCTTCGTATTATCTGCAAATTTACTGACCCACCCTTCGACTCCCTCATCTAAGTCATTAATAAAAATTACAAACAGCAGAGGACCCAGAACTGATCCCTGCGGAATTCCACTTGTAACTGGGCTCCAGGCTAAATATTTACCATCTACCACCACTCTCTGACTTCGACCGGTTAGCCAGTTTTCTATCCAACTAGCCAAATTTCCCTCTATCCCATGCCTCCTGACTTTCCGCATAAGCCTACCATGGGGAACCTTATCAAATGCCTTACTAAAATCCATGTATACTACATCCACTGCTCTACCCTCATCCACATGCTTGGTCACCTCCTCAAAGAATTCAATAAGACTTGTAAGGCAAGACCTACCCTTCACAAATCCGTGCTGGCTGTCCCTAGCAAGATATTCTTTCTTGTTTTGTTGAAAAGTTTTTTTATGCGCATCTGCAGGGAACGCACTGGGCAGGCCAAGAAGAAGAGAGATCGGGTCCTTCTCCACCCCTACACCCAAAATCCTCTCCATTGCACCCGCCACAGCACTCCAGTATGTTTGAAGCCTAGCACAGGACCAGAGACAATGGGTAAGAGTGCCCGTGCAGGTCTTGCACTTGGGACATGTTGAAGATATCCCTGGTTTAAATTTTGACAAACAGTCCAGAGCCAAATGGACCTTACAGAGGATCTTCAACTGTAAAGCATAGATCCTATTGTAAATTGATAAGTTCTTGCATTTTCCAAAATATCTTCCCACGCCTCTGAGGAGACCTCAATGCCTAGCTCTCTCTCCCACCCCCTGCAGAGTTAATCAAACTCATCTGAGGGGACACCCCCCCAATTGACGATATAAAGTGCTGACAGAAAGTGTACTCTTAGCACTGAGCATCTTCCCCTCTAGGTCAGATTTGTAGGGATCAGTCAAAAGTGTAGGTTTTTTTTGAATAAAATCCCTGACTTGAAAAAAATGAAAGTGGTCCCTGTTAGCTAGTGCATATTTCCATGCTAACTGATCAAAGGACATCATTGCATCTCCCTCAAATAAATCGTCCATGCAAGACACATCCCTAGCAGCCCAATGTTTGAATCCTGAATCTATCATCCTTGGTTGAAAAGCTAGCATGCCCACTGTAGGTGTAAAAGAAGATATTTTGCCAATATTGCCTTCCCTCTGCCAAATTGCCCTCCATGCTTTAATAGTATTGATAACTATTGGGTTCCCTAATTGTCCTCATTTTTTTCAAAAACAGCAAGCTAGTAAGATGACACCTAGCCTGGGAGGGTTCGATATCTAACCATATTGAATGAGGGTCCCCACAGGCCACTCATAGGTATAGCCTCTGATATTGCAAAATTAATCTTATACCTTGAAAAGGTGCCAAATGCACTGATGTGTTGTGTGAGGCAAGGCACCGAAACTGTTGGGTTTGACAAAAACATTAGGACATCATCTGCTTACAACAAAATCTTATGTAATTTTGACCCCACTTCTGAAGCTGATATATTGGGATCCCTATGAATGACCTCCACCAATGGTTCAATCCCCAATGTAAAAAGCAGTGGCGAAAGGGGACAGCCCTGCCGACTGCCCCTAAAAATGTAAAAATTGCTTGATCACACCCCACTGGTGATGACCGCAGCGAGAGGGTCTCTCTAGAGATTCTTTACTCATCTTATAAAGACTTCGCTCCAGAGTATAGAAAAGGTATGGCCACTCAACTCGGTCAAATGCCTTCTCTGTATCTAGAGAAATCACTCATCCCTGTATTGACTGTTGTTGATATGCTTGAATTATGTTAAGCATCCTCCTAACATCTGTGGCCCTTTATGAAGTCCGTCTGGTCCTCTTTAACAATAGAAGGTAACATCGTCTCCAGCCTTAACACAAGAGTCTTCAAGAGGATTTAAAGTCCATATTTAAGAGTGAAATGGGCCCTGTATGAAACACAGTCCTCTGGGACCATCCCTTTTTTAAGAGTAAATGAAATATTGGCCTCTCTCAGAGATGGCGGGAGAAAATCATGACTGTATGAGTCATTAAACATGTTGAGCATCGGGCCTGACAGTATGTTTATAAATTCCTCATAGAATTCACTGGCAAGTCCATCAGGATTGGGTGCCGTTCCACTCTGAAGGTGCTTCATAGACTCCTGCACTTCTTGCATACGGGAACATTGAAAAAAGACTCTTTGCGTGGGGTCATGTCTGGGAGTCCAGATCCTTAAAAAAAGACTCCAATTTGGCCCGCCCCTCCTCACAACCCTCAGATTGGTATAACAGAGTAAAATCCCTGGAATGCCACATTAATCTATTTGGAGTTGCATGTTAGGTTCCCAGACCCTTCTCTAATTGCTATACTGGCTTGAGGGGCACTCATTTTCCTGGCAAGATATGCTAAGTCTTTGCCTGGCCTGTCACCATGGTCATAAAAGCTTTCCTTTGCAAAAGTAAGCTCCTTCTTTACTGTCTGTGTGGAATTCAATGCAGACCGCAGCATTATAATCCTCTGTACCGTGACCAACGAGGGCCTGTCAACGTAAGCCTTTTTGGCTGTCTTCAACTGTACTTTGAGGAGAGGTTGCTGATAACCCTTCTGCCACTTCGTCTGGTAGAGTAGGATAAAAGTAAGGGTTAGGATTATGATTAGGGTTAGGATTGGGTTAGGGTGAGGGTTAGGGAGGCCCGTGCGATAGGGTCAGGGTTAGGATTAGAGTTTAGGGGTGAGGGTTAGGGTTAGCATTAGGATTAGGGATA
>NC_057752.1:15878754-15905271 GCF_004010195.1 Chiloscyllium plagiosum
GTATGGAATGCTTTGCCTGCAACAATAGTAGGTTCGCCATCTTTAAGTACATTTAAGTCGTCATTGGACAAGCATATGGACGTACATGGAATAGTGTAGGTTAGATGGGCTTCAGATTGGTATGACAGTTCGGCGCAACATCAAGGGCCAAAGGCCTGTACTGCGCTGTAATGTTCTATATGACCGCGGTAGCCAGGGGAAGGAGATGTGACTGTGGTAGCGAGGGGAAGGAGATGTGGCTGTGGTAGCGAGGGGACGGAGATGTGACTGTGGTAGCGAGGGGACGGAGATGTGACTGTGGTAGCGAGGGGACGGAGATGTGACTGTGGTAGCCAGGGGACGGAAATGTGACTGTGGTAGCCAGGGGACGGAAATGTGACTGTGGTAGTGTGGGGAAGGAGATGTGACTGTGGTAGCGAGGGGACGGAGATGTGACTGTGGTAGCAAGAGGATGGAGATGTGACTGTTGTAGGGAGGGGATGAAGAGCTTATGCCCAAAACGTCGATCCTTCTGCTCCTCGAATGCTGCCTGACCGGCTGTGCTTTTCCAGCATCAAACTCTCCTACACAGAATAGATGCATTCCAACAAGAAAGATGCCAATGGGAGGAACCCAATATTGCGTGCAATTCTGGTCTCCTTCCTATAGAAAAGATGTTGTGAAACCTGAAATGGTTCAACAAAGATTTACAAGGATGTTGCCAGGGTTGAAGGATTTGAGCTATAGGGAGAGACTGAATAGGCTCGGGCTGCTTTGCTTGGAGCGTCAGAGACTGAGGGGTGACCTTATAGAGGTTTACAAAATCATGAGGGACATAGGGTAAATAAACATGTTATTTTCCATGGGATGGGGTGTCCAAAACTAGAGGGCACAGGTTTAGCGTGAGAGGGGAAACATTTAAAAGGGACCCAAGGGCAACGTTTTACACAAAAGGTGGTGCATGAATAGAATGAGCTGCCAGAGGATGTGACGGAGGCTAGTACAGTTACAGCATTTAAAAGGCATTTGGATGGGTATATGAATAGGAAGTGTTTGGAGGGATATGGGCCGGGCGCTGGCAGGTGGGACTAGATTAAATTAGGATATCTGGTCAGCATGGACGGGTTGGGCCGAAGGGTCTGTTTCTGTGCTGTACATCTCTATGACTCTATAACCCATCATCCATGATCAACTCAAAATGTTAAAATATAAACTGGCTGGGAGTCAGAAGATTGGACAAATTTTTTTAAAGGAAAGAATGTCTCAAAGGCCGGTGTGGAAAGGAAAAGGAGTATTGTAAAAGCTGAATCAAGGAAACCCCAGCTTCTACAGCCATTTAAAACAAAAGGAAAAAATAATTTAAAAGTGAGTATTGATCCAATAAAAAATGAACCTGAAAAGTAAGGAATGAAAAGCAAATGAATTGAACTGATATTTTGGGTCAGCTTTCAACATACATGATATAAGTAACATCCCAGAAATTGAAAAGGAGGGCAATAAGACTATAAGATACAGGAGCAGAATTAGGCCATTTAGAGTCATCGAGATGTACAGCACTGAAAAAGACGCTTTGATCCATGTCAATCAGATATCCTTAAATTAATCATAGAATCCCTATAGTGTGGAAACAGGCCATTCGACCCTATCGAGTCTACACTGACCCTCCGAAAAGCATCTCATCCAGACCTCTTGCCCTCACCCCCCCGCTTCCCCCCCCACCCTGACCATATTCCCTGTGACTAACCCACTTCCTTGCATATCCCTGGACAATATATGCAATTTAGTATGGCCAATCTTTCTAACCTGCACATCCTAGGACTGTGGAAGAAAATTTGCTAGCACTTGGCCCATATCTCTCTCAAGTCTTCCTATTCATTTGGCTCAGAGAATCCTCACGCACAAATCACAAAACAGTAGTATCCAAGTCCAGCAAGGAATTAGGGAAGGTAATAGAATGTTATTTATTGAAAGTTGGATGAAATACAGAAATAGAGAGGGTATGTTCCAGCTATAGAGGGCACTGTTGAGACTATGTCTGGCGTACTGTGGACGATCTGGACTAACATGACTGGTCACCTTACAAAGGTATGGATATAAACATGTTACAGGCTCTTCAGAGAAGGTTGATTGAAGTAATATGTGAAATGGGGAGGGTGGATTCTTATGAGGAAAAATTGCAGAAATGGAATATAATGTGGAGAAATGTGAGGTTATGCACTTTGGGAGGAAGAATAGAAGAGCCAAATATTATTTAAATAAAGACAGACTGTAAAAATCCCTAAAGAACAGGGATTTGGAATCACTAGTATGAATCACAAAAAGAATCATCCAAGATTAGTTGGCAATAAGGAAAGCAAATGGAACATTGCAGAAAGTGAGGACTACAGATGGTGTAGATCAGAGTCAAAGAGTGTGGTGATGGGAAAGCGCAGCTGGTCAGGCAGCATCCAAGGAGCAGGAGAATCGACGTTTCAGGCACAAGCCCGAAAGTCAATTCTCCTACTCCTTGGATGCTGCCTGACCGGCTGCGCTTTTCCATCACCACACTCTTTGAAATGGAATGTTAGCCTTTATTTCAAAAGGAATGGCACATAAGAATGGTGAGGTTCTGCTAAACTATGCAACTATTTAGAATGCACCTGGATTACTGAGATCAGTTCTGGGCCTCTTATTTAAGAAAAGATACACTGGCATTGGAGATAGTCCAGAGGAGGATCACTAGGGCTGATCTCAGGTATGGAGAGACCATCTTACAAGGAGAGGTTGAGTAGAGTAGTCTGTATTAATTGGAGTTTAGAAAAACAAGAGGCAATCTTATTGAACTTACAAGGTTCTTAGGTTGGAATTGGGAAGGCTGTTTGCCGTTGTGAGAGAGTCTAGGAGTCTATAATCTTGGAGTAAGAAGATGCCTATGTAAAACAGAGATGAGGAGGAATTCCTTCTCTCAGACGGTAGCAAATCTGTGGGATTCTTTATGACAATAGACTGTCACGGTTGGGTTATTAAGCATATTCAAGGCTGAGAGACAGATTTTTAATCAGTAAGGGAATCAATAGTTATGGGAAATGCAGGAAAATGGAATTGAGGTTTATCAGGTTAGCAATGATCTCAATAGTGGAGCAGACGTGGAGTTTAAAAGGTGACTCGATTGAAACATACAAATCTTTACATGATCAGTCTACATACAACTCCAGACCCACAGCAAAGTGGTTGACTCTTTAATTGCCCGATGAAAGCTATTTTGTCCAATGTATTTGTGCCAGCTCTCTGCAGGATTGAATCACCTAGTAATGTCTTTTCCACATCACAGCTCCCACATAAAAAGTTGCTGGCCAATTACCAGTTACCTTTAACTTTCTATCAAGTGATCACATGTCTGCATAGTTAAAAACAATTAAAAATCTAAATGAAGCCCCCACACAAGACAGACATTTAGGATTGGCAGCAAAATCTCAATGCTTTTTTAACAAAAAACAATCACATTTGAGGTAAAGTTAAAAATCACACAATACCAGGTTATAGTCCAATAGGTTTATTTGGAAGCACTAGCTTTCAGAGTCCTGCTCCTTCATCAGGTATCTAGCATGGCAGGATCATAAGACATAAGAATTTATAGCAAAAGATCACAATGTCATGCAATTAAAACGACATATTGAACAAACCTAGATTGTTGTTAAGTCTTTCATTTTTAAAAATGGGTTGCAGGTTTTGGTTCATTAATATGTAAATCACATTCTCAAGATAACTTAAGATTTTATATAAAAAAAGGTGACACCTCAGTTCAGACAATGTATTAAAGGGGTGAGGTTAGAGTTTGTCTATATTCCATCTTGAGTCAGACTGATTCTGTTTCCGAAGTAGGAATTTATAAAATGTTATATGGATTAACTGCCTGCAGGTTGTGTGCTTTTTGAGCAAAAATAAAATGTATCTACAAATACAATTCTGCAAATGCAAATTCACCCGATAGACTTATGTGTGTGCTTGTGAGGGCGAGAGAGAGAAGGTGTGAGTGTGTATGTTTGCATATGTGAATGCTTGATAGAGTGTGTGCATGAGTGTGAGAGTATAAGTCTGTGAGAGGGTGTGTGCATGGATCACACTGTGATCTTTTGTTATAAATTGTGTTTTAAGATCCTGCCCCAATAGTTGCCTGATGAAGGAGCAGCACTCTGAAAGCTAGTACTTTCAAATAAACCTGTTGGACTATAACCTGGTGTTGTGTGATTTTTAACTTAGTCCACCCCAGTTCAACACTGGCACCTCCTCATTTGAGGTAGTTCACTTGATTGGGAGTAGAGGATTGTGGGCCAATGGTCCCTCTAGGATGTGCAACCACTGGGAGGTTCCTTACAAGCTGATTAATGTGTCACACATTGGCTTCTGTTTGCATATGCCATTATTATGGTGGAAAGGTATTGTAGTAGTGAGTGGGGAGGGTATGGGGTAGGGAGCAAGGGGTAGATGGGGGCACGGAGTGGGGTCTTTTTTCGATTAACAGTGGGACAAGCTGGGTCCATTATCACTTGAGAGTTTGCAATCACAAGAGGTCATTTTATTGAACCATACAAGATCCTGAAGGGATTTGATAGGTTGAACACAGAGGATGTGGAGGGGCCAGCACTAGGCAATGCAGTTTAACAATAAGACAAAGTGAAAATAAATTGTTTCTTTGAGTCTTTGAAACTCTCTCCTCTAGAAAGTGGAGGCAGATTCATCAATTTTTTTTAAGAAAGAGATATCTAGGCACTTGACCAATAAGACAGTTAAAGGGTATTAGAGATTGGGCAGGACAAACATGACTTTGTCAAATGCTAGGGCAGGCCTGAGGGGCCGAACAACTTATTCCAGCATCTGCAGTCATTGTTTTTACCTAGCTTATTTTTCTGCCAATTCATATATTCACATAATGTAAAGAATGAGAAGTTTGGTTCCTCTGAGGGTACACATTACCTGCTGACTGGTCAGTCCTATTGCATTTCCCAGTTCTTGTTGCTGGGAAGCAGTGAGATACCGCTGCAGCTGGAAACGTTGTTGGAGAACCCGCAGCTGCTCAGCACTGAAGATTGTCCGACCTTTGTATTTCTTTGATATGGATTCCTCAGTCAATTCTCTCTCTTCTACAGAATCTAACCAGGAGTCTCCATGGGCCTTGAGCCTTTCCAAATTATCCTGGGAATCTGCCTCAGATAGGGTGGTGTTGGAGGCTGCAATCAACAAAGATAAACTCTTTGAAAACTGTTTCTAAATTGTAGCAGAGAACACACCTTCAAAATTAAATGCAAGGTTCTTTCCCATCTGCTGTGAACTGTTGAGCTGCTTGTTCAACATCCATTACTGGACAAACGATAGAAAAACTATGAGCAGTAAGTTTGGAAAAGCTGCATGCTTCAGTGTTATAAAGCACAGAAACAGGCCCTTCGGTTCAACTCATCCATGCCAACCAAGTTTCCAAAATTGAACTAGACTGAATTGCCTGTGATTTGGTTCTGAACCCTCTAAGCCTTTCCTATTCATCTACCTATCCAAATGTATTTTAAATGTTGTCATTGTACCTGTCTCCACCACTGCCTGTGGCATATACACTCCACTCTCTGTGTGAAAAAGTTGCCACACAGGACCCTTTTAAATTTTACCCTCTCACCTTAAAACTATGCTCTCAACCTTCAGCTTCCTATGCTCCAGGGAAAAAAGTCTCAGTTTCTCCAGACCCTTCTTACAAGCTTCTAATCTCAGCCACATCCTTGTTAATGGTTTTTCACATCCTTTCCAATTTAATAACATCCTTCCCATAGCAGAGCGATCAGACTGTACGCAGTACTCCACATGTGGCCATACCAATGTCTTAGGTAAAAACAATGACTGCAGATGCTGGAAACAAGATTCTGGATTACTGGTGCTGGAAGAGCACAGCAGTTCAGGCAGCATCCAAGGAGCAGTAAAATCGACATTTCGGGCAAAAGCCGAAACGTCGATTTTACTGCTCCTCAGATGCTGCCTGAACTGCTGTGCTCTTCCAGCACCACTAATCCAGAATACCAATGTCTTGTACAGCTTTAACAACTCCTGCACTCAATGCTTTGACTGATGAAGGTAAGCAGTCAGATGTCTTCTTTACCACTCTACCTTTAAAGCCACCTTCCAGGAATTATGTACCTGCACCTCTAGGTCTCTCTGTTCAATAACACTCTCTAGGGCCCTACCATTAATTGTATATGTCCTGCTGTAGTTTGTCTTATAAAACTGCAACACCTTAGATTTATCTGAATTAAGCTCCACCTGCCATTTCTCAGCGCGCTGGCCCTAGTTGATCAAGGTCCTGTATTACTCCGAAATAACCTTCTTCACTGAGAGACTCCAACTCTCTCTCACGAGAATTATCTTGAGGATGATCCAGGCTGTTTATTATTGGGTGTCAAATGTTCATAAGCCAATTTCCTAACCCATATTCACTTCATCAACAAGTATGCCTGCAATCAGTTCCATAACATCCCCTGTCTTTGGATCTGTTTCAGTTCTTTCTCTGGCTGAAACCCTCATTCACTTGTTTCTCATGTTACCTCTACACTCGACATTTCCAATATTTTGCACAGGATATTTTGTACCATTCTATCTACCCTCTTTCCATCTGCACTCAAGCAAAATACTGCTACCCATAGCTTAGTCCATGCCAAGGCCTGTTTACACACTTTATCTCCACCAGCTGCACTTGCCAACCTAAACTGAAATCATGATTAACTTCATTCTCAGATCACAAATTTTATGCCGGGGACACAATAACAAAAGTAGGGAGATCAAAAGTGATGGCTTCTAAAATTGAGTAGCCTTACTCTCAATGTAAGGTCATTGAGCAAGGCAGGAACCTGCGACCACATTGTAGTTAGTCATTGTCCTTGGGACAGAATTGAGAAAACTGAAGGAAGGTAGCAAAAAAACCTTGCACCTGAGTTAAAAACCTACAAGGTTATATGTCAAGTGCTGGAACATGGGATTAGAGTAGATGAATGTTCAATGACCATTGCAGAAATAATGGGCCAAAAGGTCTCTTTCTGTTCTGTAGAAACATTTGTGACTCTAGTACTACAATCTTCAAGTTTTCAGCAGAATGGTGTTTTCAGATTTACTAGCCTTGGCCCGTGGTATCTTTCTGATCAGAGCTGCTCTCCAAAGCAGTGCAGTCCAGAATATGCAATGTGCAGAACTCAGGCTCATAAGCCCTTGCTGCATGGATTTCATATGTTCCTTACCCACAGATGCAAAGGTTCCTGTCATTACTTCTTTCACCACAAAACCCATGTCACTGGTCTCAGCAAAGTCTCTTTGTACTGAAGAATATTCGTATCCATAACCTCCAACAGATCCAGGAAATGCACCAGCTGCACAAAACATGACATACATTTGTCTTGGTCTAACATACTTAGGCAGCAATATCAAAAGTCTCGAATGTTGCCCAACACATAGGTCCTTTTGTATCTCTGGAAAGGCGCAGCAGGTCAGGCAGCATCCAGGGAACAGGAGAATCGACGTTTCGGGCATAAGCCCTTCTTCAGGAGAAGGGCTTATGCCCGAAACGTCGATTCTCCTGTTCCCTGGTTTCCTGAAGAAGGGCTTATCCCCGAAACGTCGATTCTCCTGTTCCCTGGATGCTGCCTGACCTGCTGCGCCTTTCCAGCAACACATTTCCAGCTCTGATCTCCAGCATCTGCAGACCTCACTTTCTCCTTTTGTATCTCTACCTCATTTTCATTCAGGCAAATATTTTAACTACTACTGTAATTTGCTCTTTTTCTTCTGGCAATGAGAAGTGGGGTTGGGCAATGAGCGAGGTAGCTGGGTTGAAGGACCTTGAAATATTTAATATGGTTACAAAGATTAGATATGTATAATTTGTTGTTGTCTGGTCACTCAAAGTGACAATGAGAGTCAGCAAGATAATAAGTCTACACACTCTCTGGTAGAGGCAACCAGATAGCAACATTTAATAGCTTGTCCTCATTACCCTTGGGCACCAAGTCATACAGGGGAAAAGCCCATCGAGTTTGCATCTACCTAATTTAATGCAATGATACAATAGTGGGATTTGGGGGGTCCTTCAGCTAATTATTTTGTCATCAACAGGAAAATTCACAGTGGAGAAGAATAATAGGTACCCAATGGTGATCCTCAGTGGCTTGATTGGAAATGCCTCAAACTATCCAACTCCTAACCCCTTGGATCAAGCAAAGTTTTGCAGATGCTGGAGTTATGAAACAAAAACAAACAAAAATTG
The DNA here is from genome assembly GCF_004010195.1 of Chiloscyllium plagiosum. Lineage (NCBI taxonomy): Eukaryota > Metazoa > Chordata > Chondrichthyes > Orectolobiformes > Hemiscylliidae > Chiloscyllium > Chiloscyllium plagiosum. The sequence continues at coordinate 15,887,003 of NC_057752.1, forward strand.
CTGGGGAAACTGCAGACTCGCTAGTTTTTCTAACAATTTCTGTTTATGTTCCTAACCCTTTGCCCTGCAGGGTGGATTGAATCCAGGCAAATTAAGGAAGTGCTGCACTATTAGGTGTTATCTTTTATGAGAGATGTTGATAGTTCATGGCACCATTGGAAAAATAGGACAGGATCTTCACCAACATTTAATAAAGAATGTCCAATAGATCTACTTAGATTTTCAGGAGACATTTTCATTATGTATCCCAAGAATAAAAAGTCAGGTAGAAGGTTGAAGAGAAAATTGAGCAGCGTATTCAAAAAGGAAGACAGCCTTGTAATTATGGTGATGGTTCCCCAAGACCTTTATTAGAGTGCAATGGGAGAAGGATTCAAACATTCACTTCCCTACAGATACTTAAACATGTAAGATCAGTGCTTACAATTTAGAAATAAAGAAAATATTGAGGCCAGTTATTGTACTGGATACGGTTTTAATTAAAACCCAACATCAAAAGTAACAGATAGTATGGGATTATTCCAGGATGATGCTGCTAATGAGAAACAATAGCTATAAAGGGCAACTGGTGGAATGAAGAAGGCCAGGAGATGTTTGTTAATTATTTGTTGACAGAATGGACAGAGAAAGACCACTGGCAAGTCAGTGACCAAGGGCCAAATTGGAATTGCAATTAAACTTGAATAGAGTATTAGGAAAATTATTGCATTATTGGAAATGTTTCTTGTTGGTCATGGTACATCAGCATCAAATGGTCTGAAGCAGCATTTTTTGCCAATCCCTTTTTGTCCTGATCAGCTGGCAAAGCCACTTCAGAGGGCAGTTATGGGTCAGCACTATTGCTGTGGGTCTGGAGTGACATCTAGATGAGCAGATTCACTTTCCTAAAGGGCATCAGTGAACCAGATAGGCTTTTATGATTGACTGTGGTTACACCATGGTCACCATTAGAAGCAGCTTTTAATTCCCGATTTTATTTTTATTGAATTCAAATTTCATTATCTGACATGCTGGGTTTCAAAGTCATGTCCGACCAACATTAGAACTCTTAATGACCAATCTAGTGATGTGGTGACCTCTTCTGATCTCCTTCCACACCGTGACTATCTAGGATTCTATCAGTAGTCAGCTCGACAGTGCTATTCTTTAAAGAGAGAACTACCAGGATTTGAAATAGAGACCAGACATGGTAAATGTTGATAGTGCCTTTGTAACTGGAAAACTATTTCCAGTGGGATGTTTGCAGACAACACAAAACCTTGCTGCTTAGTTAGTCATAAAAATGGCCGGAGACTGCTGCAAGATGTCAATGAATCAGTCATATGGGTAGAAAAGTGACACATTGAATTAATCTGATGAAGTGGGAGGGGAGAGATGCATTAGGGGAGGTCAAACAAGGCTAATGGAACACAATTAATGGGAAAATCAGTCATTGTACACTGAGGGGACATGATGACTTTGTCGTATTATCACTAGACTATTAATCAGAGACTGAGATAATGTTCTGGGGACCTGAGTTTGAATCCAGCTGTAGCAGTGAAATTTGAATTCATTTGGGAGTGGCACAGTGTCTGAGTGGTTAGCACTGCCTCACATCTCCAGGAACCCACGTTCGATTCCAACTTGGGTGACTGTGGAGTTGCACATTCTCCCCGTGTCTGCATGGGTTTCCTCCGAGTGCTCTTGTTTCCTTCCACAATCCAAAGATGTGCAGTTTAGGGTGGATTAGCAATGGGAAATTGTCTCATAGTGTTCTGGGATGTGCAGGTTAGGATGGATTGGCCATGAGAAATTGTCATTTCAGGCAAAAGCCCTTCATGAAGGGCTTTTGCCCGAAATGTTGATTTTCTTGCTCCTTGGATGCTGCCTGACTGACTGTGCTTTACCAACAACACACTCTTGGCTCTAATCTCCAGCATCTGCAGTACTCACTTTCGACATGAGAAATTGTCCCCTAGTGTCCAGGTATGTGTAGGTTAGGGTGGATTGCCCAGGGGCAAATATAGGATATTAGGGTAGGGGAATGGGTCTGGGTGGGTTACTGTTTGGAAGGTTGGTGTGGACTTGTTGGGCCAAAGGGTCTGTTTCCACACTATAGGGGATTCTATGAAATGAAGGATCTTCCTTTGAGTCAGAGTCATACAGCATGGTAGGAGCCTGTGAAGGAGTGAGGATTGAAGGAAATTTGGTGTGTACGTCTGTAGGTCCTTGAGGACAACAAGGAAGGTTGATAGGGCGATTAAGAAAGCTACGGGATAGTTACCTTTATTAGTTGAGGCATAGAATACAAGAGCCGGAGGTTATGATGGATCTGAATATAACATTAGTAAGGCCACCACTGCAATACAGTTTCAGGTGCCACACCAAAGGAAATGTGTGATTGCATTAGTCAAGATGCAGAGGAGATTGGCCAGGATGTAACCTGAGTTGGAGTGACTCAACTACGAACAGCAAGTGACAGTTGTTTGCGTTAAAGTAGAAAAACCTGAGGGGGATCCAATTGAGGTATACAAAATTGAGGGTTATAGATAGAGTAAATAGAAAGAAATTTCTCCCTATAATATGGACTTCAATAACCAGGGCCATAGATTGAAGGTAAAGGGCAGGAAGTTTAGCGAAGAAAGAATTTTTAAAAAACGCACAGGTTGGTGAATATCCAGAGCTCATTGTCTGAAAGGGTGACAGAGACAGAAACCATTACTACAGTCAATTGGTTAGATGAACAATTGAAATGCTGCAGCATACAATGCTGGAAAATGGGACTAGGTTGGTTGGATACTTGTGACTGGCACAGACATGATATGCCAATGGGCCTCTTTGCATGTCACATAGCTGAGAAAAATGTGACAGGCTGAGGGTCTTCAATTGGGAAGAGAGAGGCAGACGGCCGGATTGATTGAGGTGTGCAAAAGTGTCAGGGGTGTGGACAGAGTGGATGGGGAAGGCACTGTTTCCCCCTAGCAGGGGGCTCAGTAACTGGGGTGGGAGGGAGCGAGGGAGAGAAGCACAGATTTGAAAGTGACTGATAGAAAGAATACAGCAGACATGAGGAATTTTTGAATTCAGAGGATGTTCAGCAGCTGGAACTCAGTGCATGAAATAGCTGCAGGGTCTGAAATCAATTTAAAAAGGCATCAGGACATGACCCTTGAGCCCTGTAACTTGCAGCGGGAAGTGGGATCAGGCTGCTCTTTCAGCTAGTACAGACCCAATGGGCAGAGTGGCCTCTTTCTGCACCATAACTTTGACTCTAATGGCTATGGAGACCAAGAAGGTCCAACAGACAAAATGACCTATCTCTGATGGAGCTGTGGAAGCATGTATTGCCTATTACTTTCTCCAAATTTTCAAAGTTAAAAATCACACTAGACCAGGTTACAGTGCAACAGATTTATTCGGGAACATTAGCTTTCGGAGCACTGCTCCTTCATCAGGTGGTTTGCTCGGAAAGCTAATGATTCCAAATAAACCTATTGGACTATAACCTGGTATTGTGTGATTTTTAACTTTATCCACCCCAATCCAACACTGGCTCCTCTCTCCCCAATCAATTATCAGTGCCTTCATTCAGAGGGTCTCCTTCCTATTGGAGAGATGTTGTGAAACTTGAAAGGGTTCAGAAAAGATTTACAAGATGTTGCCAGGGTTGGAGGATCTGAGCTACAGGGAGAGGCTGAACAGGCTGGGGCTGTTTCCCCTGGAGCGTCAGAGGCTGAGAGGTGAATTTTAGATTAGATTAGATTACAGTGTGGAAACAGGCCCTTCGGCCCAACAAGTCCACACCGACCCGCCGAAGCGAAACCCACCCATACCCCTACATTTACCCCTTATCTAACACTACGGGCAATTTAGTATGGCCAATTCACCTGACCCTGCACATCTTTGGACTGTGGGAGGAAACCGGAGCACCCGGAGGAAACCCACGCAGACACGGGGAGAACGTGCAAACTCCACACAGTCAGTCGCCTGAGGCGGGAATTGAACCCGGGTCTCTGGCACTGTGAGGCAGTAGTGCTAACCACTGTGCCACCGTGCCGCCCACTAATAGAACTTATAGAGGTTTACAAAATCATGAGGGGCACAGATAGGATAAATAGATAAAGTATTTTCCCTGGGGTGGGGGAGTCCAGAACTAGAGGTTTAATATGAGAGTGGAAAGATATAAAAGAGACTGAAGGGGCAATTTTTCATGCAGAGGGTGGTGTGTGTATGGAATGAGCTGCCGGAGGAAGTGGTGGAGGCTGTTACAATTGCAATATTTAAAAAGCATCCGAATGGGTATATGAATAGAAAGGGTTTGGAGGGATATGGACCGGGTGCTGGCAGATGGGACTAGATTGGGTTGGGATATCTGGTCGGCATGGACGGGTTGGACCGAAGGGTCTGTTTCCGTGCTGTACATCTCTATGACTCTATGAGAGAAATGTGTGCGAAACAGCATCTTTATTCTAACCAGTGAGATCATTACATCTTTTGAACATGTGGAAGTCCGAGTTTTCTGAATGTAGAGATTGCTGTGTGGTTCAGAAGTTCGTCACCAAAGTTCGCACGCACACACACAGCGTTCCCTATGAATTCTGTCCACACTGACTCTCAGCAATAGGAGTTACACACCGAGAGCCGCCAGTGTACTGCCCAGAGTCTGCTACAATTCAGAGAAAATGAGATCTGCAGATGCTGGAAATCAGAGTCAAAAATGGTGGCGCTGGAAAAACACAGGCGGTTAGGCAGCATCTGAAGAGCTTGTGCTTCTCCAGCGCCACACTTCTTGAATCTGCTACAATTCGCAGCTCCCTCCGTGCTCAGGCCCAACATGTCAGCAGCAGGGGATTGAGCTGTGCCCAATACAGGGCTGAGCCGGCAGGGGTTAGGGAGGGGATGGGAGCAGCAGGATGCTCCGCTGCTGTTCTCAGTTTGATCCAGGTAAAGCCCAATAAACTCCAGCAGGACAACAGAGGTATTATTTGCCAGACTAACACATCCAACCGCATCCTCATATCCACAGAATACAGCTATTCGGCCCATCGTGACTATGCCGTCCCTTTCAAACAGCCGAGGCAGTTGGAAGAGGAGGTTCATTTTTCCGAACCCTCTTTTGAAAGTACCTGCTTCCCGTCGGGAGCCGTGTTGTGTGGGCACCCACCTGGATCCGGTTTTCAGCCTCCGAGCCCGGTGGTCACTGCCCCTTACCTGAATTCCAAGGCTCGCCCTCCACACGTTGGCGTGGACTTTCCAAGAAGTCTCTCTGGGTGACGGGAGTCTGGCCACAGCTGAAGGCACCCTTCCTTTGGTAACCGAAGCAGCAATCCTCCATCTTCGCAGATGGCTTGGTTTGGAAGTGGAAATTCAGAGAAAGTTGGTCCATGCAGCGGTCTTGGACAACAGAGAAAGAAGCAGAAATTCTCCCAGTGCAGTTAACTCCCCATTCCCCAGCCTCCTGTGGCGATCAACTCGGACGATGTGTGAATTAGACGCTAATTACAGCTTTAGTCATGGAAATCTGTTTGGGCATTCCATGGACAACGGAATCGTCAATTTACAGCGAAACTGCCATCCTACATTTGCGAGATAATTCATTAATTATTCGATCTCAAGGAAGGTTTAAATCACAGCAGACTGTTTCTCAGCAAGTGACATAGCGACTGGAAAACCATTTCCGGCAGAGAATGGGTGGGGGAGCCTGTGGCAATCTCCGCCACAGAAAGTGGAAGAGGCCAAAGCATTTAATGTTTTCAATGAGGATTAATGTTAATGATTTAGACGAAGGAACTGAATGTAATATTTCCAAGTGTGCAGATGACACACAGCTGGTGGGAGGGTGAACTATGAGGAGGATGCAGAGAGTTTGCAGTGTGATTTGGACTGGCTGAGTGAGGGGGCAAATGCATGACCATACGAGGATAGGCGAAAGTGAAGACTGCAAATGCTGGATCAGGATGGAGGGCTTTTGCCTGAAACGTCGATTTTCCTGGTCCCTGGATGCTACCTGACCTGCTGTGCTTTTCCAGCACTGCTGTAATCTAGACTCTGGTTTCCAGTATCTGCAGGCCTCACTTTCGCCTAGTTGATTTTAACCTTACTGCGAATCCTCTTACAAGGATGCCTACCATACAAGTGTAGACCATTCAGCCCATAAAGCCGGTTCCATCATTCAATGAGATCATGGCTGGTCTGTGGCCTAACTCCACATAACTACCTTTGGTCCATACCCCTTAATACTTTTGCTTAACAAAAATCTATCTCAGGTTTAAAGTGAAGAACTAATCTAGCATCCACTGCTGTTTGTGAAACAGAGTTCCAAACCTCTATCATCCTTCGTATATAGATGCACTTTCCAATATCCCTGCTGAATAATCAGGGCGGCACAGTGGTTAGCACTGCTGCCTCACAGTGCCAGGGACCCAGGTTGAATTCCCAACTTGGGCAACTGTCTGTGTGGAGTTTGCACATTCTCCCCGTGTCTGCATGGGTTTCCTCCAGGCACTCTGGTTTCCTCCCACACAGGTTAATTGGCCATTTTAAATTGCCCATAGTGTTAGGTGCATTAGTCAGAGGGAAGTGGGTTACTCTTCAGAGGGTCGGTGTGGACTGGTTGGGCCGAAGTGCATGTTTCCACACTGTAGGGAATCTAATCTAATCTAAGTCTCAGATCCTTGTTCTAGAGTCCCCTACCAGTGGGAATAGTTTATCTTTATGTGGGCGAAAGTGAGTTTTGCAAATGCTGGAGAGTGTGGTGCTGGAAAAGCACAGTAGGTCAGGCAGCACCTGAGGAGCAGGACAATCAACATTTCGGGCAAAAGCCCTTCATCAGGAATGAGGCTGACAGGTCATGAGAACAGAACTGAGCTGGAAGGTTGGAACTGGGGTTGGGTGGGGGGAGACGAAATGATGAAACTGATGAAATCCACATTGGTGCCCTGGGATTGGAGGGTCCTGAGACAGAAGATGAGGCGTTCTTCCTCCAGGCGCCGGGTGATAAGAGAGAGGTAATGGAGGAGGCCCAGGACCTGCATGTCCTCGGCAGAGTAGGAGAAGGAGTTAAAGTGTTTGGCCACAGGGCAGTGGGGTTGATTGGTCTGGATGTCCTGGAAATGTTCTTTGATGTTTATCTTTATGCACCCTGGCTTTTCCTGTTAATGGGGATAAATGTGATGTCATTCACTTTAGTAGCAAAAATAATAAGGTAGATAATTATTTGAGAGAAGAGAACACGGGTCAACATGGTGGCTCAGTGGTTAGTACTGCTGCCTCACAGCACCAGGGACTTGGGTTCAATTCCAGCCTTAGTGTTCAGGGATATGTAGTCAGGAGTAAATGTAGGATAGGAGAAATGGGTCTGGGTGGACTTGTTGGGCTGAATAGCCTGTTTCCACACTGTAGGAATTCTATTAAAAAAAATTCTATCAACAAGACCTGAGTATCCTCATTGTCAAAGGTGCAGCAGGCAGTAAAGAAGGCAGACTATGCTGGCCTTCTTAGCAAGAGGATTCAAGTACAGGAACAAGGATATCTTGCTGCAGTTATGCACAGAACTGGTGAGGTCACGCCTGGATACTGTGTGCAGTTGTGGTCTCCTTTACCTGAGGATGGACGCTCTTGCTGTCGAGGGAATGCAGCAAAGGTTTACCAAATTGATTCCTGGGATGGCAGGACTGACAGATGAGAAGAGGTTAAGTCGATTAGGATTGTATTCGTTGGAGGTCAGAACAATGAGGGCAATCTCATTAAAACCAGTAAAGTTCTAATAGGACTCGACAGGTTAGATGTGAGGTTATTCCTGACAGTGGCGGTGGTGGTGGTGGCGGGGGGATTCCAGAATTGGTGGTCATAATTCATGGATAAGGGGTAAACTTATCAGAAGTGAAGAGAATTTCCTTCACCCAGAATGCTAAGCCTGTGGAATTCACTACCACAGAAGATGGTTGATACCAAATTATTGAGTTTTCAAGAAGGAGGTAGATATCATTCCTGTGGCTAAAGTGATATGGGGAGCTGGGGTAGGATTAGGGTATTGAGTTCGATGATCTTTAGAAGAAAAATCATTTGTGGGATGTGAGTGATTCTGGCTGGCCAGTACTTATTGCCTGTCCCTAGTTGCCCTTGAAAATGTGGTGATCAGTTGACTTCCTGAACTGCTGCAGTCCACCTGTTGTGGGTGACGTGTAATGCCATTAGGGAGGGAATTCCAGGATCCTGACCCAGCAACAGTGAAAGAACAGCCATATATTTCCAAGTTAGGATAGTGCAGGGGATGGTGTTCCCACGTATCAGCTGCCCTTGTCTTTCTGGAAGAGGTTGTGGGCTTATAAAATGCGTATGAAGATCTTTGGTAAATTTCTGGAAAGTGCCTTGTAAATAGTACACACTGCTGCTATTGAGCGTCAGTGCAAAGCAAGTGGGTTACTTTGGTCTGGGTGATATCAAACTTCTCAAGTATTGTTGGGGCTGCACTCATCCAGGCAAGGGGGGGATATTCCATCACACTCCTGGCTTGTGCCTTGTAGATAGTGGACAGGCTTTGGGGAATCAGGTTACTCCTGGGAATACTCACCACATTATTCATAAAATCATAGTGGGGGGCGGGCGGGGGGAAGCATGGTGGCTCTGTGGTTAGACTGCTGCCTCAGAGCGCCAGGAACCCTGGTTCAATTCCAGCCTCAGTGTCTGTGTGGAGTTTGCACATTCACCTGTGTCTGCGTGGGTTTCCTCCAGGTGCTCCAGTTTCCTCCCACAATCCAAAGATGTGCTGACTCAGTGGATTGACTGCGCTAAATTGCCCACAGTGTTCAGAGATGCATAGGTTAGGTGCATTAGTCAGGGGTAAATGTAGAGTAATGGGGATTGGGTTTGTGTGGGATGCTCTTCGGAGGGTCGGTGTGGACTTGTTGGGCCAAGGGCCTGTTTCCACACTGTAGGGATTCTAAGATTCTAAGCTGTACAGAATGGAAACAGACCCTTCGGTCCAACTTGCCCATGCTGACCAGATATCTTAAATTAATCTAATTCTATTTACTAACATTTGGCCCATATCCCTTTTCCTAGCCTGCTGTTGTAGTGACTGTATTTACGTGATCAGTCCAGTTGGGTTTCTGGTCAACAATAATCCCAGGATGTTTGATAGTGGGGAATTCAATGATGGGAACACCATTGAATACCAAAGGGTGTGGGGTGATTAGATTATTGGTGATATGGATATTGATCATATCTTGTTACATTTGACATGGACTGCTTCATGAATACTGTGCAATTATTGGTGAACGAACACGCCTGCTTCTGAATTTATTGTGTCTCGGTATTGTGTACCGAGGCACAGTGAAAAGCTTTGTCTTGCGAGCAATACAGGCAGATCACAGAATTAAGTAGCATAGAAAAGGAAATAATAGATAAATAGTGACAAAAACAAAAACACAGGTACAGGCGAATGTTAAGAGTTTGAGAGTCCATTCAGTATTCTAACAACAGTTGGGTAGAAACTGTCTTGAAACCGGCTGGTGCATGTGTTCAGGCTTCTGTACCTTCTCCCCGATGGTAGAGGTTGCAGAAAAACATTGCCAGGGTGGGATGGATCTTTGAGAATGCTGGCAGCCTTTCCTTGACAGCGGGCCTGGTAGATGGATTCTATAGATGGGAGGTTGGCCTTTGTGATTGTCCGGGCCGAGTTCACCACTCTCTGTAACCGTCTCTGATCTTGAATGGTACAGTTGCCGTACCAGGTAGTGATATATCCAGGCATAGGTGCGACATTGAGAGCATTCTAAAAGTTGTCGACGGTATTTGCCGTCATGCCAAATTTCCTCAGCTGCCGAAGGAAGAGACGTTGTTGGGCCTTTGTAGCAGTGTGTCCACATGAAGAGTCCAAGAAAGCTTGTTGTGGATGACCACTCCCCAGAGCTTGACATTCCCCACTTGTTCCACCTCTGTGCTGTTAATGTGTAGTGGGGGGGGGCATGAGTAACATCCTGTCGAAAGTCAATAATGAGTTCCTTGGTTTTGCTGGCATTGAGAGCTAGGTTGTTCTCAGTGCACCATTTTTCCAGGTCTTCCACCTCCCGTCAGTAGTCTGTTTTGTTGCCATCTGAGATTCGACCGACTATGTCAGCGAACTTGTAAATGGCATTAGTCTAGCATTTGGCGACGCAGTCATGGGTAATCAGTGAGTACAATAGGGGACTGAATACGCACCCCTGGGGGGACTCCAATGTTGAGTGTTAGTGAGGATGAAATAGTGTCCCTAATCTTCACTGATTGTGGCCTGTGGGTCAGGAAACTGAGGATCCAGTTGCGGAGAGTGGGGCTTAGTCCGAGATCACTAAGTTTAGTAATCAGTTTCAAGGGGATAATAGTGTTGAAGGCTGAACTGTAGTCAATGAGTGGGATTGTGGGTCAATCTGTAGTCAATGAGCACCCGAGCTACAAATCTTCGCACAAACTTTGAATGAGTGGGATTCTTATGTCGCTGTTCTTGGTGTCAAGATGTTTTAGGGAGGAGTGAAGGGCAAGTCATAGAGATGTACAGCATGGAAACAGACCCTTCGGTCCAACCTATCTATGCTGACCAGATATCCCAACCCAATCTAGTCCCACCTGCCAGTACCCGGCCCATATCCCTCCAAACCCTTCCTATTCATATACCCATCCAAATGCCTCTTAAATGTTGCAATTGTACCAGCCTCCACCACATCCTCTGGCAGCTCATTCCATACACGTACCACCCTCTGCGTGAAAAAGTTGCCCCTTAGGTCTCTTTTATATCTTTCCACTCTCACCCTAAACCTATGCCCTCCAGTTCTGGACTCCCCGACCCCAGGGAAAAGACTTTGCCTAATTATCCTGTCCATGCCCCTCATAATTTTGTAAACCTCTATAAGGTCATCCCTCAGCCTCTGACGCTCCAGGGAAAACAGCCCCAGCCTGTTCAGCCTCTTCCTATAGCTCAAATCCTCCAACCCTGGCAACATCCTTGTAAATCCTTTCTGAACCCTTTCAAGTTTCACAGCATCCTTCCGATAGGAGGGAGACCAGAATTGCACGCAATATTCCAACAGTGGCCTAACCAATGTCCTGTACAGTTGCAACATGACCTCCCAACTCCTCTACTCAATACTCTGACCAATAAAGGAAAGCATACTAAACGCCTTCTTCACTATCCTATCTGACATGGATCTGTTGATCCGATAGGCAAATTGGAGTGGATCAAGAGTAGTGGGAAAGCTGGAGTTGATTAATGCCATGACCAGCCTTTCAAAGCATTTCATGATCACTGAAGTTAGGGCCACTGGGTGGTAGTCATTGAGACATGCTGCATGAGCCTTCTTAGGCACAGGGATGATGTTGGCCCTCTTGAAACAGGCAGGGGCAGTGGCCTGCTGCAGGGAGAGGTTGAAGATGTCCAAGAAGACCTCTGCCAGTTGATCTGCGCATGCTGAGAGTGCACAGCCTGGTACTTTGTCTGACCTTATGATGGAGAAAAGATCATTGATGAAGCAGTTGGAGATGGTTGGGCCGAGGACACTGTCTTGAGGAATTCCTGCAGAGATGACTGACCTTCAAAAATCACTACCGTTTTCTTATGTGTCAGGTATGACTCCAATCACCATAGAGTTTGCCCCTGAAACCCATTGATTCCAGTGTTCCAAGGCTCCTTGATACTGCACTCAGTCAAATGCAGCCTTGATGTCAAGGGCTGTCGCGCACCCCTCCCCAATGGAATTCAATTCTTTTGTCCGTGTTTGAACCAATGCTGCAATGAGCTCAGGAGCTGAGTGACTCTGGAGGATCCCAAACTGGGCGTCAGTGAGCAGGTTATTGCTGAGCAGGTGCTGCTTGATAGTACTGTAAATGACACCTTCCATTACTTCACCGATGATCGAGAGTAATTGATGGATAATTGGCTGGGTTGGATTCATCCTGCTTTTCATGTTCGGCGTATACCTGGGCAATTTTCCGCATTGTGTAGATGCCAGTGTTGTAACTGTACTGGAACAGCTTGGCTAGAGGAGTGGGAAGTTCTGGAGCTCAGATCTTTGGTACTATTGCTGGAATGTTGTCAGGGCCTATAGACTTTATAGTGTCCAATGTCTCCCTATTTCTTGACATTACATGGGGTGAATCAAATTGGCTGAAGTCTGGTATCTGTAATTGAATGACTGAGCAGTCTTGAGAGGTAGAATGGCCTACCCCTGCTCTTAGCTTCTATGTTTCCATGTACGGAGTTGGATTGAGCTCTTGGTGCTAAAACAATCAAAGGATATGGGGGGAAAATGAGAACAGGGCTATTGAGTTGGGTAGAAAGTGAGGTCTGCAGATGCTGGAGATCAGAGCTGAAAATGTGTTGCTGGAAAAGCACAGCAGGTCAGGCAGCATCCAGGGAACAGGAGAATCGACGTTTTGGGCATAAGCCCTTCTTCAGGAATGAGGAAAGTTTGTCCAGCAGGCTAAGATAAAAGGTAGGGAGGAGGGACTTGGGGGAGGGGCATTGGAAATGTGATAGGTGGAAAGAGGTCAAGGTGAGGGTGATAGGTCAGACTGGGGTGGGGGCGGAGAGGTCAGGAAGAAGATTGCAGGTTAGGAAGGCGGTGCTGAATTCGATGGATTTGACTGAGACAAGGTGGGGGGAGGGGAAATGAGGAAACTGGTGAAATCCGAGTTCATCCCTTATGGTTGGAGGGTCCCTAGGCGGAAGATGAGGCGCTCTTCCTCCAACCTTCGTTTTGTTGTAGTCTGGCGATGGAGGAGTCCAAAGACCTGCATATCCTTGGTGGAGTGGGAGGGGGAGGGAAGTGTTGAGCCACAGGGTGGTTGGGTTGGTTGGTCCAGGTGTCCCAGACGTGTTCTCTGAAACGCTCCGCAAGTAGCCGGCCTGACTCCCCAATATAGAGGAGGCCACATCGGGTGCAGAGGATGCAATAGATGATGTGTGTGGAGGTGCAGGTGAATCTGTGGCGGATATGGATATTGAGTTGGGTGACTAGCCATGATTAAAGTGGAGAGCTGAATGGCCTACTCCTGCTCTTATTTTCTATGTTTTTAGACTGGGTAAATACAGGGAGGCCTCTTCTGGAGCACTGTATGCAATCCTGATTGCCCTGCTATAGGAAGGATATAATTAAATTGGACAGAGTTCAGCAAAGATTTACCATGATGTTGCCAGAAAGGGACTATAAAGTTATAAGAATATGCCAGTCTTGACTGGACTGTAGGAGGTTGAGCATGAACATGAGCACAGATATGGTGAATAGAGTCATAGAAAGTAAGGGTCTTTTCCCTAAACTGGGGGATTTCAAAACTACGGGGAAATATAACAGATTCACAGAGAGGAAATTCCTTTTTTTGTCTTAAATGGGTAGTCACTTATTCTGACATGTTGCCCTTTGGTCCTAGACTCTCTCACAATGAGAAACCATTTTCCCTGTCAAGTTCACTCAGAATTTTGTATGTTTCACTAAGGTTGCCACTCATTCTTCCAAATTCCAATCAATATAGGCCCACCTGTGCAACCTCTCCTCCTAAGATAGACCCTCCATGTAAATTCAGCAGCACTTTGTTCCTCTTGTACTTTGTGTCCCTATTAATGATGCCTAGGATACTACAGGCTTTTTAAACTGCTGTCTCAACCCCATCCTGCCACATTCAGTGACTTCGATGCACTTTCACCCAGGTTCTTTTGTCTTGATTCCTCTCTTAACACAATCTCCTTAATTCTAATGATTTGGAGATACTGGGATGTACAAAGTTAAAAATCACACAACACCAGGTTATAGTCCAACAGGTTTAATTGGAAGCACACTAGCTTTCCGGAGCACAGCTCCTTTATCAGGTGGTTGTGAAGGACACAATTGTAAGACACAGAATTTATAGCAAAAGTTTACAGTGTGATGTAACTGAAATTATACACTGAAAAATACCTTGATTGTTTGTTGAGTCTCTCATCTGTTAGAATGACCATGATAGTTTCACTTCTTTCATGTGTAAATCACAAAACCTTTTTAAAAAGTTACATTTTCAGGTTAATTGTAACAATTAGTGTCAACGCAGATAAGATGTTGAGATATTGAAGGTGTTAGCCCCCTGTGTTCCCTGTCTGTGCCATAATGTTTAGACTGATTCTAATCTAAAAAGTGAGTTAACAGAGTCTTACATGGATTCATGCAGTTTTTGAGCAAAGTACAATGTAACTCTGCAAGTACAAATTCACCCCACAAACGTATATGTGTATGTGTGCATGCATGTGTGTGTTGTGTTTGTCTATGAGTGTGTGTGTGTGTGTGAGTGTAAAGTGGTCTAAATCTGTAAGAGGGTGCATGTGTGAGTCCGTGTGTCTGGAGGAGTGTGTGTGTGAGTGTCTGTTTGCATGTCTATGTATAGGAATGCCTGTGTGTGTGTGCATGTAGGAGTGTCTGTGTGTGTGTGTATAGTGCAATGGTGGTCGCCTGTAATGTGACATGAACCCAAGGTCCCGGTTGAGGCCCTCCCTATGGGTACTGAACTTAGCTATCAGCCTCTGCTCGGCCACTTTTCGCTGCTGCCTGTCCTGAAGTCCACCTTGGAGGATGGTCACCCAAAGGTCCGAGGTCGAATGTCCTGGACCACTGAAGTGTTCTCCAACTGGGAGGGAACCCTCCTATCTGTTGATTGTTGTGTGGTGCCCATTCATCCGTTGCCGTAGCCTTTGCTCATTTTCATCAATGTACCATGCCTCAGGTAGTTCTAATTGTTGCCCGCATTCTTTCTTCCTCAGTGAATCATTTTGTTTTCCTCTGCACTCCTCTCCAATGGTAAGTACAGTAATCTCCCAACTCAACCAGCTTGTCTATACCCTTTCTTCTGCTCCCCACTATCCTCCTCACACTTTACAATACTTAAGTTTTTTTTATTTATCAGTTTTTTAAAACTTCAAAATCTCATCTTGCAGACCCCAGCTGAATCCCACAAAACCCAAATTTGTGTCGACTTAAAAAGATCACTTAAGACAATTATCAGTACCTTCCTAGTTCCTTCTGATCAAGCAGTAGCCACTCATCTCTGCCTCTTCTGTGGCACTTCTCTTGATTTTAATAGTGGCCTGGAATCCCCCACTCTGGTTTCAACCTCCCTCCAGTTTTCCCCCAGTAGAGCTCTAAAGGAGGACAACCTCCTGAATGTGAATCTACTTTTACATTCCTGGCATGGTTTGTTTATTCCCCCACAAACATTTCTACTTCCCTGGTCATAGTGCCTGTGAGTCATTCCCTCCCTACAGGAGGCACGCTGGGGAAATGCAGCAACACCAGCCAATCACTAAACATCAGACAGTAACGTCTGTCAGGAAGGAAAAGTAAAAGCAGCCTGTCAACTGTGGCAGCGAGAGAGAGATCACAAGCATTGTTACTGATTCTGGCAACCATCCTGATGAAGGTTTTAATTTCCAACCATGGAATCTGTAAAGGAGCTGCCCGTGGCCACCCACGTGGGCCGTCAAGTTACAGGTAAAACCAGGGACGGGCCAGAGAGTCGGGAGAGAGAGAGAGATAACCGTGTTGTAGACACTAAACGCCCTCTCTTTCTGTTTCATATTCTGTACTAGTTCCAATAAAACCTTTCAGTTTTATTAAGGACAGAAAATATTGTAAATTAGCAACAAATCCATCAATGCCTGTAGCAGTAACAAGTTGATGTCTAAAGAGAAGGCAGTTTGATATTTTAGCAGAATTTACTTTCTGTTTAGAAGTCTCCAGTTGGCACTGCTTAGATTTTGTGCTGATGAAGGAGCGGTGCTCCGAAAGTTAGTGTGCTTCCAATTAAACCTGTTGGACTATTACCTGGTGTTGTGTAATTTTTAACTTAGATTTTGTGCAACCTTTTCATTCTCGCTTTCTTGCTGAACCTCCATGTTAAAGGTGCTTCCATTAACGAACAAAGTCAAAAGTCCCACAATGCCAGGTTATATTCGAACTGTATATTTAAAATCACAATCTTTTAGAACACTGCTCCTTCACATGACAAAGGGGCAGTGCCCCGAAACCTTGCGATTTTAAATAAATCTGTTGGACTATAACCTGATACTTTTGACTTTGTCCACCCTAGTTCAACACTGGTACCTCCACATCATTGATTTACAGAAACCAGACGAGAGACTGTTCAACTCACGCTGTTCCTGTTCTCTGTGCTCCATACAAATGAAACTCATGTCCCCACCCGTACTCGGATCTCATTCTCCCCTTTCCTTCTCCTGCTATTATACACAGAAGTAGAAGTAGGCCATTCAGGCAATCACAAGTAGAGTATGGGTCACTGGACCCCAAACATTAACTTGGATTTCTCTGCACAGACACTGTCTGACCTGCTGAGCTTTACAGCAACTTCTGTTTTTGTTTCTGATTTGCAGCATCTGCAGTTCTTTAAGTTTTTATTCATTGTTATCATCCTGATGATTCCTGATGAAGGGCTTTTGCCCAAAATGTCAATTTTCCTGCTCTCGGATGCTGCCTGACCTGTTGTGCTTTTCCAGCACCACTCTAATCTCCAGCATCTGCAGGACCCTCTTTCACAATTATTATCATCCTCAACTCCACTTTCCAGTAAACCCTAGGTTCCCATAGTGATTAAAAATCTATCTCAGCCTTCAATATACTTAATGACCCAGCCTCAATAGCCCTCTTCAGTACTGAGGGAGAGCCTGTGGGAGTGGGTCTGTGGGAGTGCTGCATTGTGTTGGAGGGTCAGTACTGGTGGAATATTGAACTGGTAGAGGGTCCTGAATTTCAAATGGCTATATTAAACAGAGACCCTTTATGATTACCAGTATCTGTAAGAGATCCTATAGTACTATTTTGAAAAAGAGCAGGGTATTTAGAACCCAGAACATAGACCATTCCAGCGCAGTACAGGTCCTTCGGTCCTTATGTCTGAAGCCCATCTAACCTACACTATTCCATTTTCATCCACATGTTTATCCAATGACCTTTTAAATGCCCTTTAAGCTGCCGAGTCTACTACTGTTGCAGGCAGTGCATTCCACACCCCTACTACTCCCTGAGTAAAGAAACTACCTCTGACATCTGTTCTATATCTATCACCCATCAATTTAAAGCTATGTCCTTTTGTGCTAACCATCACTATCCCAGGAAAAAAGGTTCTCACTGTTTACCCTATCTAATCCTCTGATTATCTTATTTGTCTCAATTAAATCACCTCTCAATCTTTTTTCTAATAAAAACAGCCTGGAGTCCATCAGCCTTTCCTTACAAGACCATCCCTCCAGACCAGGCAACATACTAGTAAATCACCTCTGCACCATTTCCAAAGCTTCCACATCCTTCCTATAATGCAGTGAATAGAATTTTATGTAATACTCTAAGTATGTCTGCAAATGGGTTTTTTACAGCTGCAGCATGACCTCATGGTTCTGAAACTCAATCCCTCTACCAATAAAAGCTAGCACACTGTGTGCCTTCTTAACAACCCTATCAACCTGGGTGGCAACTTTCAGGGATCTACGTACATGGACACAGATCTCTCTGCTCAGCTACACTACCAAGAATCTAACCATTAGCCCCAGTACTCTTTATTCCAGTTGCTCCTTCCAAAGTGAATCACCTCATTTTTCCACATTAAACTCCATTTGCTACCTCTCAACCCAGCTCTGCAGCTCATCTATATCCCTCCGTAACCTGCAACATCCTTTGGCACTATCCACAACTCCACCGACCTTAGCGTCATCTGCAAAGTTACTAACCCATCCTTCTACACCTCAGCCAGGTCATATATAAAAATGGTCACAAAACAGATCCTTATGGTATACCAGTAATAACTGAGCTCCAGGATGAATATTTCCCATCAGCCACCACCCTGTCTTCTTTCTGCTAGAATATTTCTGATCCAAACCGCCAAATCACCCTCAATCGCAATTCTTCCCAGTGTTAGAGTCATAGAATCAGAGAGATGTACAGCATGGAAACAGACACTTCGGTCCAACCCGTCCATGCCGACCAGATATCCCAACCCAATCTAGTCCCACCTGCCAGCACCCAGCCCATATCCCTCCAAACCCTTCCTATTCATATACCCATCCAAATGCCTCTTAAATGTTGCAATTGTACTAGCCTCCTCCACATCCTCTGGCAGCTCATTCCATACATGTACCACCCTCTGCATGGAAAAAGTTGCCCCATAGCTCTCTTTTATATCTTTCCCCTCTCGCCCTAAACGTATGCCCTCTAGTTCTGGACTTCCTGATCCCAGGGAAAAGACTTTGTCTATTTATCCTATCCATGCCCCTCATAATTTTGTAA
>NC_057752.1:15905553-15922281 GCF_004010195.1 Chiloscyllium plagiosum
ATCCTGTTGTAGTCTGAGGTAACCCTCTTCGCTGTCCACTATACCTCCAATTTTGGTGTCATCTGCAAACTTACTAACTATACCTCTTATGCTCGCATCCAAATCATTTATGTAAATGACGAAAGGTAGTGGACTCAGCACCGATTCTTGTGGCACTCCACTGGTCACAGGCTCCCAGTCTGAAAAACAACCCTCCACCACCACCCTCTGTCTTCTACCTTTGAGCCAGTTCTGTATCCAAATGGCTAGTTCTCCCTGTATTCCATGAGATCTAACCCTTGCTAATCAGTCTCCCATGGGGAACCTTGTTGAACTCCTTACTGAAGTCCATATAGATCACATCTACTGCTCTGCCCTCATCAATCTTCTTTGTTATTTCTTCAAAAAACTCAATCAATGTTCTAGGAAGTCACAACCTCCTGAGCAACATCTCTCTAAATGAATGATCAGGACTTTTGTTTAAAAATTCATTTTGTGGGCTATGGGCATTGCTGGCTGGCCAGCATTGATAGCCCATCCCTATTTGCCCTTGAGAAGGTGGTGCTGAGCTGCCTTCTTGAATCGCCGCAGTCCACCTGCTGTGGGTTGACCCACAATGCCATGAGGGAGAGAATTCCAGGATTTTAACCCAGCGACAGTGAAGGAATGGCAATATATTTCCAAGTCAGGATAGTTTTGTGGCTTGCAGGGAAGCTTGAAGGTGGTGGTATTCCCATAAATCTTTTGCCTGGTCCTTCTAGGTGGAAGAGGTTGTGGGTCTGGAAGGTGCTGCCTGAGGACCTTTGATGAATTTCTGCAGTGTATCTCGGAGATAATACACACTGCAGCGACTGAGTGTCAGTGGTGGAGGAAGTGAATGCTTATGAGTGTAGTGTCAATCAAACGGGGGCTGCTTTATTTTGGATGGTGTCAAGTGTTGTTGGGGTTGCACTCATCTTGGCAAATGGGAATATTCCATCCCCTGACTTGAGCCGTGTGGATGGTGGACTGGCTTTGAGGAATCAAGAGGTAAGTTACTTGCCGCAGTATTCCTTGCTTCTGACCTGATCTTGTTGCCACTGTATACGTGATGAGTCCAATTGAGTTTCTGCTCAATGATAACCCCCACGATGTTGATAGTGCAGGAATTCAGTGATGGTAACATCATTGAATGCTGAGGGGCGGTGGTTAGAATGTCTCTTATTTGTGATAGTCATAGCTTGGCATTTGTGTGGCGTGAATGTTACTTGACACTTGTCAGCCCAAGCCTGGATATTGTCCTGATCTTGCTCCATTTGAACATGGACTGCTTCAGTATCTGAGGGGTCATGAATAATAATGAACATTGTGCACACATCCCCCCTTCTGACCTTACGATGGAAGGTCATTGATGAAGCAGCTGAAGATGGTTGGGCCGAGGACAGTCCCCTGAGGAACTCCTGCAGAGATGGCCTGGAGCTGAAATGACTGACTTCTAACAACCACAGCCATCTTCCAATGTGTCAGGTATGACTTTAACCACTAGCGAGTTCCCCTTCCCCGATTACTCTTTGATTCCAGTTTTGCTAGGGCTCCAATTGCCACAGTTGTTCAAATGCAGCCTTAATGTCAAGAGCAGTCACTCTCACCTCCCCTCTGCAATTCAGCTGTTTTTGTCAGTATTTGAACTAAGGTGATAATAAGGTCTGGAGCTGAGTGACCCTGGCAAACCCCAAACTGGGCGTCACTGAGCAGGTTATTGTTGACCTGGTGCTGCTTGATAGCGCTGTTCATGACCTCTTCCATCACTTTACTGATGATCGAGAGTAGACTGATGGGGCGGTAATTGGCCAGGTTGGATCTGTCCTGCTTTTTATGGACAAGACATACCTGGGCAGTTTTCTCCATTGTTTGGTAGATACCAATGTTGTAACTGTATTAGAAAAGTTTGGCTAGGGGAGCAGCAAGTTCTGGAGCACATGTCTTCAGTTCTATTGCCGGAATGTTGTCAGGGCTCATTGCCTTTGCATTATTCAGTGTCAAATAACAAAGAACATTCCAGTTTAGGAACAGGCCCTTCAGCGCTCCAAGCCTGTGCCGATCCAGATCCTCTATCTAAACCTGCTGCCTATTTTCTAAGGATCTGTATCCCTCTGCTCCCTGCCCATTCATGTATCAGTCTAGATACATCTTAAATGACACTATTATTCCCACCCCTACCACTTCCGCTGGCATCGTGTTCCAGGCACCCACCACCCTCTGTGTAAAGAATTTTCCACGTATATCTCCCCTAACATTTCCCCTCTCGTGACCCCACTCTGAGAAAAAGCTTCTTGCTATCCACCCTGTCTGCACCTCTCATGATTTTGTCTGCCTCAATCAAGTCCCCCCTCAACCTCCTCCTTTCCAATGAAAATAATCCTAATCTATTCAATCTCTCCTCATAGCTAGCGCCTTCCATACCAGGCAACATCCTGGTGAACTTCCTCTGCACCCTCTCCAAAGCTTCCACATCCTTTTGGTAATGTGGCAACCAGAATTGTACGCAGTATTCCAAATGCAGCTGAACCAAAGTCTTATACAATTGTAACATGACCTGTCAACTCTTGTACTCAATAACCCGCTGAATGAAGGAAAGCATGCCATATGCCTTCTTCACCACTTTACTGACTTGCGTTGCCACCTTCAGGGAACAATGGACCTGAACACTCAGATCTTCTGTACATCAATTTTCCCTAGTATTTTTCCATTTACTGTATAGCTTGCTCTGGAATTGCATCTTTCAAAATGCATCACCTCACATTTGTCCGGATTGAACTCCATCTGCCATTTCTCTGTCCAACTCTCAAATCTATCTGTATCCTGCTGTATTCTCTGACAGCCCCTTCACTATCTGCTGCTCCACCAATCTTAGTGTCATCTGCAAACTTGCTAATGAGACAAACTACAACCTTCCTCCAGATCATTTATGTATATCACAAACAACAATGGTCCCAGCATAGATCCCTGTGGAACATCACTGGTCACAGGTCTCCATTTTGAGAAATCCCCTTCCACTACTACTCTCTGTCTCCTGTTGTCCAGCCAGTTCTCTATCCATCTAGCTAGAACACCCTAGATCCCATGCGACTTCACCTTCATCATCAGCCTATCATGTGGAATCTTATCAAACGCCTTACTAAAGTCCATGTATATAACATCTACATCCCTTTCCTCAAGCAACTTTGTCACCTCTTCAAAGAATTCTATTAGGTTTGTAAGACATGACCTTCCCGGCACAAACCATCACTGATGAGCCCATTTTCTTCCAAATGGGTATATATCCTATCCCTCAGTATTTTCTCCAGCAGCTTCCATACCACTGATGGCAGGCTCACCGGTCTGTAATTACCTGGATTATCCCTACCACCCTTCTTAAACAAGGGGACACCATTAGCAATTCTCCAGTCCTCTGGGACTTCCCCGTGTTCAAGGATGCTGCAAAGATATCTTTTAAAGCCCCAGCTATGTCCTCTCTCACTTCCTCAGTAACCTGGGATAGATCCCATCCGGATCTGGGGACTTGTCCACCTTAATGCCTGTTCAAATACACAACACTCCTCCCTCCTTATGCTGACTTGACCTAGAATAATCAAAGATCCATCCCTAATCTCAACATCCGCCATGTCCCTCTCCTTGGTGAATATCGATGCTAAGTACTCATTAATAATCTCACCCATTTTCTCTGACTCCACATGTATCTTTCCTCCTTTGTCCTTGAGTGAGTCAACCCTTTCCCTAGTTACTGTCTTGCTCTAACTGCTTCTTGATATCATGTGGAGTAAATTGAATTGGCTGAAGACTGGTATCTGTGATACTGGGGACCACTGGAGGAGGTTAAGATGGATCGTTTACTTGGCCCTTCTGGCTGAAGATTGCTGTACAAGCATCAGTGTTATCTTTTGCACTGATGTGCTGAGCTCTTCCATCATTGAGGATAGGGATATTTGTGGAGCCTCCTCCAGTGCATTGCTTAATTGTCCACCACTATTCACAGCTGGATGCGACAGCACTGCAGAGCTGAGGTTAGATCCATTGGTTATGGGGGGATGGATTTATCACAGTGTTACTTGCAGGAGAAATGCTACTTGCATGAATTGATTGGCTGCTGCGATTTCTACAGTGATTGTACTTCAGAAGTGCATGAATAATATATAGTGCTTCAAGGTGTCTTTGTGAAAAAGACCAAAAAACAGTGCCATTTGCCATTTTCTATCCTGATCCATATCCCTTTGCAACTTCCTTATTGAGTAATACAACACAGGAACAGACCCTTTGATCCAACTTGTCCACATTGACCAGATATCACAATCTGACCGAGTGCCATTTGCCAGCATTTGACCTTCTAAACTCCACTCCAACTAGATGCCTTTTAAATGCCTCCACCACATCCTTTGGCAGCTTGTTGCACACATGCACCACCCTCTACGTGAAAAAGTTACCCCTCATGTCCTTAAACCTATGTCCTCTAGCTTTGGACACCACCACCTGAGCAAAAAGACCTCAGCTATTCACCCTATTCATGTCCCCCTCATGATTTTATAAACCTCTATAAGGTCACTCCCTCAGTATCTGACATTCCAGGCAAAAACAGCCCCAGGCTTTTGAACCTCTCCCTGCAGCTCAAACACTTCAGTCCCGGCAACATCCTTGTAAATCCTTTCTGTGCCTTTTCACAGCATCCTTCCTATGGGACTAAGAATAAGGACCAGATGTAAGGGGTTAGACATGAAGATCACTTAGAAAAGAAGGTAATGCAACTAGTTTCTGATACTTGCTAGTCTTTTTTAACAGTAAGTATGGATTAAGCATGTTTAAAGATTTTCTTGCCTGACAATTCTACTGGCCTGGAGAAAGTGAGGTCTGCAGATGCTGGAGATCAAAGTTGAAACTTTATTGCTGGAACAGCACAGCAGGTCAGGCAGCATCCAGGGAACAGGATTCTACTGGCCTTTAAAGCAATGGAATGCAATGAACACTGATTAAGTTTTGCCTAATCAGGAAAGCCATTTTAGCATGGAGAGTTCCACATCGTAACTTTGGTCAACAAAATACAAACTATTAAATTTGGAGCTATTCATAGACTTATTCCTTAGACACAAATAAAGTAATACAATAATCTCAATAGCAAACAAGAGTCCTCTGTATCATTGGAAAAACAATGGTCAGCTACTATGTGGCATTTCAGCAACATAGTGTGATAAGCACAGAAATATGCATCATGCAAGCAAAGGTGAGAACTATATAAAATCCCTAAAATATGCCAAATTAAGTCAACTGATAGAGAATATCCAGAACATGGGTTTATGTTGAACTAGCATATATGTTTCTACGAGGAGATTACACTTATCATTTAAAATTACAGGATTAAAGTCTCGATAAAGTTGTATACATGCACCTGATAAGGATCGAAAACCTCAAAAAGCCTCTGTCTCAAAATCTGGCTACACCATGAGCAATCTGACAAGTCTTGCTCCATCGTCCCACAACATATTTCACCATCATGAGATCAAAATAATTATTTATTTGGCCATCTATTGTCATATCATTTGCAGATGTGTTTATTATTTTTATTACACCCAAATTATTGACAGATAATGATGAATAGCAGGTCTCAAAAAAGACGCGTGACTATAAACTTCGAGGAAGCTCTGAACTCTTTAGTTTGCTTACTTCCCCCATATTCTGTATGTATGTCTCATCTTTAATTTCATCCTGATCCTTAGCCATACTCTTTTTGAAAGTGTAATTAGTGTCTGCACCCATCCTGTTCAATTGCCACATTCTGAAACTGTGGTTTTCCTGAGACATTGTGTGAATATGATCAGTATTGTAATCTCATTGATTTTAGTTCCATCCCTACTCTGAGGGAAAATGCTTCCTTCGATTGGGTGACGAGGAATTTCAACCAAAAATATTGTAACTCGGGTCGTACTGCAAGAGATTCAGTCTGGCTGGATACTGCATTGTAATGAATGTTGAAGATAAAAGGAGCACAGTCAGCAGTGGTGCTGTTTACAGAACCGGACAGCTGTCAAAATGATTGTTTGAGTGTCCAGTAGCAAAGATGGAAATGTATTGCTGGAAAAGCGCAGCAGGTCAGGCAGCATCTAGGGAACAGGAGAATCGACGTTTCGGGCATTAGCCCTTCTTCAGGAAACCCTGTCCAATAGCAAAGGGTGAACATAGCTCACATATGTTAGAATAAAGAACAAAAAGGAAAAACAGACAAACATATAAACATACAAACAAGGGGCATGAGCAGACCATTCCCTTTGAGCTTGCTCCACCGTTCAATAAGATGATGGCTGATTTCATTATAACCTCAAATCCACCATCCTGTCTACCCTGAAATGATGGAATGCTCTTGATTAATAAAAGTCTATCCCTCTCTGTCTTAAAAAAAATTCCAGGACTCTGTCTTCACCATTAAGTCACACAGCACGGAAACAGGCCTGTCAGTCCAACTTGTTCAAGCTGACCAGGTTTTCGAACTAGTCCTAATTGCCTGCATTTAGCCCATATCCCTCTAAACCTTTCCTATCCGCGTATCTGTCTCTTCAAAGCTGTAATTGTACCATCCTCTATGACTTTCTCTGGCTGCTCATTCCATATACACACCACCCTCTGTGTGAAAAATTGCCCCTCAGGCCCCTTTTAAATCTTTCCCCTATCTCTTCTAGTTTTGGACAATCCCACCCTCGGGAAAAGGCCTTGATTATTTATCCTATCCATGCCCTTCATGAGTTTATAATTGTCTATAAGGTCACCCCCTTATCCTCCTATGCTCCAAGGAAAACCACCTTTTCAGAGAGGAATTCAAAGACTCAAGACACTCAGGAAAAAAAATTCACCTCTCTATTTTAAACGTGTGACTCCTGGTTTTTAACCAGTGACACCTAGTTTTCCCTGTTTAAATGAACAATATGGAGTCTGTCATTTTGACAGTTAATATAGCAGAGGAATGCAACAAAAATAACAGAAGATAAAGTAATCAACTTGTGTAATAGATATTTAAATGTAAATTAATCTCATTCAAAGTACGTGTTGGGGCTGCTCAATATTTTCAGACCGCCTGAATGAAATGAATTGACAAGCATGATGCTCCTGCTGTCTTTCCTTTCCATGCATACAAACTCATGGCTTTATCTTGCAGCATGACCGATTAACACAATGATTAGTGAAACTTAATTAAGGCATTCAACAAAGTGGTGGGCGGCATGGTGGCACAGTGGTTAGCACTGCTGCCTCACAGCGCCTGAGACCCAGGTTCAATTCCCGCCTCAGGCGACTGACTGTGTGGAGTTTGCACGTTCTCCCCGTGTCTGCGTGGGTTTCCTCCAGGTGCTCCGGTTTCCTCCCACAGTCCAAAGATGTGCAGGTCAGGTGAGTTGGCCATGCTAAATTTCCCGTAGTGATAGGTGAACGGGTAAATGTAGGAGTATGGGTGGGTTGCGCTTCGGTGGGTCGGTGTGGACTTGTTGGGCCGAAGGGCCTGTTTCCACACTGTAATGTAATCTAATCTAATCTAAATAAAGTTCCACATGGTAGGCTGGTTAACAAAGTTAGATCACATGGAGTACAGGGAGAACTAGCCATTTGGATACAAAATTGCCTCAAAAGTAGGAGACAGAGAGTGGTGGTGGAGGATTGCTTTTTGCATAGGAGAATTGTGACCAGTGGTATGCTGCAAGATTTGGGGCTGGGTCCACCACTTTTTGTCATTTATATAAATGATTCAAATGTGAATATAGGAGGTATGGTTAGAAAGTTTGTAAATAACACCAAAATTGGTGGTGTCATGGACAGCGAAGGAGATTATCTCAGAGTACAACGACAAATAGAGTTTAATCTAGATAAATGCGAGGTGCATTTCGGTACAGCAAATCAAGACAGGACTTAAACTTAATAGTTAGGTCCTGGGGAGTGGTGCTGAACAAAGAGACCTTGGAGTGCAGGTTCACAGTTCTTTGAAAATGAAGTTGCAGTTGGATAGGATAGTGAAGAAGGCATTTGGTATGCTTGCCTTTAATCAGTTAGTATAGGAGTTGGGAGGTCATGTTGTCGCTGTACAGGACATTAGTTAGGCCTCTTTTGGAATACTGCATTCAATTCTGGTCTCCCTCCAACAGGAAAGATGTTGTTTAACTTGAAATGGTTCGGAAAAGATTTATAAGCATGTTGCCAGGTTTGGAGGGTTTGAGCTATAGGGAGAGGTTGAGTAGGCTGAGGCTGTTTTCCCTGGAGCATTGGAGGCTGAGGGATGACCTTATTGGAAGTTTATAAAATCATGAGGTGCATGGATAGGGTAAATAGTCAAGATCCCTTTCCCCAGAGTAGGGGAGTCCAGAACAAGGTGGGCATAAGTTTAAGGTGAGAGGGGAAAAATTTAAATGGCGCCTAAGGGGCAACCTATTCACGCAGTGAATGGTGCATGTAAGGAGTGAGCTGCCAGAGGATGTGTTGGTGACTGGTACAATTACAACTTTAAAAGGCTACTGGATGGTTATGTGAATTGGAAGGGTTTACAGGGATATGGGCCAAATGCTGGCAAACAGTACTAGATTAGAACATAAGAACCAGGAGCAGGAGTAGGCCGTCTGGCCCTTCGAGCCTGCTACGCCATTCAATAAGGTCATGGCTGATCCTTCCATGGACTCAGCTCCACTTACCTGCACTCCCCCCCCGTATCTCTTATTTCCTTTACAGTTCAAAAACTATAGTTTTAAAAATGTTTACTGAAGTAGCACCAACTACTTCATTGGGCAAGAAATTCCATAGATTTACAACCCTCTGGGTGAAGAAGTTCCTTGTCAATTCAGTCCTAAATCTGCTCCCTCTAATCTTGAGGCTATGCCCTCTTGTCCTAGTTTCACCTGCCAATGAAGGCATCCTCTCTACTTCTATCTTATCTATTCCCTTCATAATTTTATGTTTCTATGAGATTCCCTCCCCCCATTCTCCTAAATACCAATGAATGTAATCTCAGTCTACTCAGTCTTTCTTCATTAGCCAACCCCGTCAACTCCACAATCAACCTAGTGAAATTCCCCTGCACCTCCTCCAGTGCCAGTACATCTTTCCTCAAGTCAGGAGACCAGAACTGTACACAGTACTCCAGGTGTGACCTCACTAACACCCTGCAATGTAACCTCCCTGCTTTTAGCAATGAAGGATAAAATTCCATTTGCCTTCCTAATTACTTGTAGTACATGCAGACCAACTTTGTGATTCATGCACAAAGACACCCAGGTCCCTTTGCACAGCAGCATGCTGCAACTTTTTACCATGCAAGTAATAATCCTTTTTACTGTTACTCCTACTGAAATGGATGACTTCACATTTATTAACATTGTATTCCATCTGCCAGACCTTTGCCCACTCACTTAATTTAGGATATCTGGTTAGCATGGGTTGGACTAAAGGGCCTGTTTCCATGGTGTACATCTCTTTGACTTAATTCACTGACTCTGTCTCCAGACACTAGACCCTGCAGCAGCCTCCGAGTCAAGGCTTCATGTGGACATATCGCAGAACCCCTGAGTCTAAAAGCCTGGGCTAAGTCTCGGATAGACACGGTGAGTTTGTCTTTTTATGTCTTTGCTGTGCTGTTTACACACCCATGATCTCTGGTATTGACCTGTCTCACAAGTTCTCCCCTTGGACACTGGTCAGTTCCTCAATTCAATGACCAAAAGGCCAGGCTGAGTCTTTTTTTTAATATTCACTCATGGGATTTGGCATCACAGGTTGAACCAGCATTTATTGCCCATCCCTAAGAGTCAACCACATTACCTTGGTCTGGAGTCATATATAGGCCAGATCAGGTAAGGATGCAGATTTTCTTTCTTAAAGGACATTAGCGAGCCAGAAGAGATTTTCCCAACAATCAATATTGGCTTCATGGTCACTATTAATTCCAAATAGTTTTAAACTGAATTCAAATTCTACCATCTGCCATGGCAGGATTTGAACCCAAACCCCCAGAACATTACCTGGGTGTCTGTATTAATAGACCAGTGATACATACCAGTAGGTCATTACTCCCCATAGGGCAGTGAAGAATCAATCACATTGCTGTAGGCCAGATCAGATAAGGATGGCAGTTTCTCTTCCTAAAGGAAATTGGTAAACCAGATGGGTTTTATGGAGTTCAACCTGGATAAATGCAAAGTGATGCATTTTGGAAGGTCGAACTCAAATGCTGAATATAGGATTAAAGACAGAATTCTTGGCAGTGTGGAGAAACAGAAGGATCTTGGTTTTCAAGTTCCACCCAAGTGGATAGGGTTGTTAAGAAAGCATATGGTGTTTTGGCTTTCATTAACAGGGGAATCGATTTTAAGAGCCATGAGGTTTTGCTGCAGCTCTACAAGTCCCTGGTGAGACTACACTTGGAATATTGTGCCCAGTTCTGGTCGCCCTACTATAGGAAAGATAGAGGCTTTGGACAGGGTACAAAGAAGATTTACCAGGATACTGCCTGGACTGGAGGGCTTGCCTTGTGAAGAGAGGTTGACTAAGTTCGGACGTTTCTCTCTGGAGAGGAGGAAGAGAGGAGACCTGATTGAGGTATACAAGATAATGAGTGGAATAGATAGAGTCAATAGCCAGAGACAATTCTCCAGGGCAGGATTGACGGGCACAAAGAGTTATAGTTTTAAGATATTAGGAGAAAGGCATAGAGGGGATATCAGAGGTAGAGAGTTGTGAATGCATGGAATACGTTGCCAGCGGTGGTGGTGGAAGCAGAGTCATTAGGGACATTCAAGGGAGTGCTGGACATGCACATGGACAGCAGTGCATTGAGGGGTGCGTAGGTTAAGTTATTTTGTTTTACATTAGAATTAATCTTTGGTACAACATCATGAGCCAAAGGACCTGTTTTGTGCTGTATTTTTCTATGTTCTATGTTCTACCTGACAATCAGCAATGGTTTCATGGTCATTATCACCTCGGGCAACTGTGTGTTTGGAGGTTGCACATTCTCCCTGTGTCTGCATGGATTTTCTCCGGGTGCTCCAGTTTCCTCCCACAGTCCAAAGATGTTCAGGGTAGGGTGGGGTGACCATGCTTAATTGCCCATAGTATTTAGGTTAGATACAGTAGTCAGGGGAATTGGTCTGGGTGGGATACTCTTTGGAGAGTCAGTGTGGACTTGTTGGGCCGAATGGCCTGTTTCCACACTGTAGCGATTCTATGAAATAAATTCTTATTTCCAGAATACTGTCCCTTGTCTGAGTTTGAATGGGATATGAAATTGCAATTACTGTGTAAAACCTCATTCCCAGACTAGCTTTCTTCAAAACCTGCCTCACCTGGAATTGCAAGTAGGCTGCCTCCCACCTGACCATTCAAATGTCATCCTATTATGTGTTCTTTATTCCGGCAGTGACACACAGATTGTCTCTCCTCAGGGAATCCATTCTTTTCCATGTCAGACCTGTAAGAAGGAGTGGGTCTGGCAGGAGGTGTGCAAATTAGCACTCTTCACAGAAGAGGAGAGGGATTGTTATGAGAAAAAATTGGTGGAACTAACCAAAGATGACACTGCTTCCTACAAAAAGGTAATGGGCAAAATACAATGAGAGTTGGACAGAAAGATAAAGGGTTTGAATGGTCTAATGAGCTAAAGTAGCGATATATCACATTCAAGAGTATTAACGTCAATGAAGATGCATGTTTATGCAAGCTTTTTTAAAAAAGTATAGCCCATCGTAGCCTTTGTTTGAAGGCTGGTTAGGAGTAACTAGAAAGCTGTGAAATGAGAACCTCCTATTGCATGTTTGTTGCTAATAGGTTTATAGTCCGGTGGCTCTGGGAGACCAGGATGTAATGACACACAGCACTTACAGCATCAGAACACACCAGGACAGCTAGCTACTTGCTCAGAGACCGAGCGAGTGGCATTTTCACATGAATTGCACTGAGGTCTGCAAAATAACTCCAGAGGCTGGTATCTTATCATTAAGTCACCCTTTATTTATATGTGGAAAGTCCTCGACACTGATTCAGCTCCCTCAGACGCAGCTCTCAGAATGAACAGGATGTCTGACACTCCTGTTCTTATTTTTTTTAAATTTATTAACCAGTACAAATTACAAACAAACATTTTACATTAACAGCTGTATACAAGAAACAGCAATTTACGGGGGAAAGGAGTGGCAAAACCAGACCCCAAACCCCACTGTACAAGCTGTTCACAGGGAAAGGAGAAACTTTATTGCTGGAACAGCACAGCAGGTCAGGCAGCATCCAGGGAACAGGAGATTCGACGTTTCGGGCACAGGCCCTTCTCCTGAAGAAGGGCCTGTGCCCGAAACGTCGAATCTCCTGTTCCCTGGATGCTGCCTGACCTGCTGTGCTGTTCCAGCAATAAAGTTTCAACTTTGATCTCCAGCATCTGCAGACCTCACTTTCTCCACAGGGAAAGGAGAACAAACCTCAAATCCTACCTTACATTAATCAAGAAGAAAACAGTAAACGCCATCACATACAGACAGATCGATAAAACTGAACAAGAAAACAGTGCGTATAACACAGATACCCCTGGCAACCCAGCAAGCCACCCGTCCCTCCCACCTTCCTTCCACTCAAAGACAGACCACACCTACGCCCTTTTCGGCTCTCAGTCCACCCTGACAGATCTTCCGGCCACCTCTAGGACAGCCTGTCCTGTTTTCCCACTACTCCCCAGCAATTAGGATGGCATACCCACCTTCCAGCTTCTCTAACCACCCTTCCGTGCCTCCAAGCCACCTCTAGGACAGTCTGTCCTGGTAACTGCCCAGGTCACAGCGCTGAGGACAACCTACCTGCCTTCCAGCTCTTGGCCTGCCTGTACTATCTGGCTCTCACTCACCCTGATGCACCATCCGGCCTGTGGACTGCCCTGACACATCTTCCGGCCACCTCTTGGACAGCCCGTCCCCTTCCCCTGGGACGCCAGTATACAGGGCAGCCAACAAGCAGTCCGAATCTCAGCCTGCCCCTACGCACCTTCTGGCTCTCAGCCGCTCTGAGACACCTTCCGACCACCTCTAGGACAGCCCATTCTTGGGACGACAACACTCAGAATAGCCTACTCACCTTCCAGCTTTCAGGACAGCTTACCCATCTTCTGGTTCACAGGACTGCCTACCCACCCTCCAGCTTTCAGGATGACCTTTGAGTCTCCCAGCTCAAAGTAAGGGACTAGGGACACACAAGACAGTGCAGGTGATAAACCCAACAAGCAACAAGATAGAGTCAATTACCAACAAACAGAGTCCATTTTCAGAAACAATCCTCTTTAAGATGCAAAGTCCATTCCCAGGAACAGAGTCCACTCCAGTATACAAAATGCATTGTCAGAAATAGAGGCCACTGCCAAAAGCAGAGTCCACTCCTGAAGGCAGCAAATGCACACCCCATAGCACACTCATATAGGTGTTCAGTCTCGACAAAGGCCTGGTCCATCCATACAGATCCAGGCCCACTTACAGGAACATAGCACATTGTAAAGGTGCAGTTAACTCACAGAGGTCTGGTCCACTCTCAAAGGCAGCAGATGATCACCTCTTAGCACACACAGGTATTCAGTCTTTACAGAGGGCTAGTCCACCCAGAGGGTCAGGCCCACCCACAGAGGACCAGGCCTACCCATGGAGAAACAGTTAATCTGGAAAGGTGCTTTTTCTCACAGGGGCTCAATCCCAACACCAAAAAAATGAAAACACATGCAAAAAAAATAAACAGAGTGTAAAGGCTAAACCCTGCCACAAAAATCAGCATTGTACATTTCTCAAAATAAAAGAAAGGAGTACACACAGATTGTAGCCAGACAGTGAAACAAGGGTGGCACGGTGGCACAGTGGTTAGCACTGCTGCCTCACAGCGCCTGAGACCCGGGTTCAATTCCCGCCTCAGGCAACTGTCTGTGTGGAGTTTGCACATTCCCCCCGTGTCTGCGTGGATTTCCTCTGGGTGCTCCAGTCTCCTCCCAAAGTCCAAAGATGTGCTGGTTAGGTGGATTGGCCACACTAAATTGCCCGTAGTGTTAGGTGAAGGGGTAAATGCAGGGGAATGGGTCTGGGTGGGTTGGTCTTCGGAGGGTCGGTGTGGACTCGTTGGACCGAAGGGCCTGTTTCCACATTGTAAGTAATCTAATCAAAATCATCTGAAATACATCTGAAACACATTGACTGTGTAAATCAGCCAGTTTCGAGATCAGTCCTCAATAAAAAGGAATACCAATGAACAAACCGGTTATATAATTCAGACAGCTTAAGAATCAGGTTTCCCCCTAAAAATACAGAAACCAATGGCAACAGTACAAGCTGGATGTGGTCAGCCAGCTCAGAGCCAGTCCCCTGACACAAACAGAGAGTCTTTCACTGATCCAGCTCCCAGAATGAACAGGGTGTCTGACAGTCCTGTTTATTCGATTTTGTTAACCAGTACAAATTACAAACAAACGTTTTACATAACAGCTGTATACAAGAAACAGCAATTTATGGGGGAAAGGGGCAGCAAAGCCAGACCCCCAATCCCACTGTACAAGCTGTTCACAGGGAAACAAGGATGAACCTCGAATCACACCTTACATTAAACAAGAAGGAAACAGTAAACACCATCACGTACAGACAGATTGATAAACCAAACAATAAGACAGTGCTAATAACACACACCCAGCAAGCCACCTGTCCCTCCCACCTTCCAGCTACTCAAAGGCAGCCCACGCCTCACTCCCTCCAGTTCTTGGTCCACCCCATGTCCCTTCCAGCTCTCCGTCCGCCCTGACACATCTATATCTCCGTTTCCCCCCCCGCCACTGACAACAGGACAGCCTACCACTTTCCAGCTTCCTTCACTGCCCTTTCACACCTGCCAGCCACCTCTAGGACAGCCTGACCCCTTCCTTGGGACGATGGTACACAGAGCAGCCCACTAGCCTTCTGGATCTCAGCCTGCCTCTATATGCCTTTTGGCTCACAGCTGCTCTAACACACCTTCTGGCCATTTCTAGGACAGCCTGCCTGGGGTGACGATGCTGAGGACGGCCTACCCACCTTCTGGCTCTCGGTCTGCCCTTAAGTACCATCTAGTTCTTGCCCACCCTGATGCACCATCCGGCTTGTGGACTGCCCCAACACCGATTCCAGCCACCTCTAGGACAGCCTGTCCTCTTCCCTGGCCAATAGTGCACAGGGCAGCCCACAAGCCATCTGATCTCAGCCTGCCCCTACACACCTTCTGGCTCTCGGCTGCTCTGACACACCTTCCGGCCACCTCTAGGACAGCCCATCCCAATTACCCCTTCTCGGGACGACAGCGCTCAGAATGACCTACCGACTCTTGGGGCGACTGGCATCGGGGTGGCCTACCCATCTTCTGGCTTTCAGGTCAGCCAACTTACCTTCAGGTTCACACAACAGCCTACCCACCCTCCAGCTCTCAGGGTGACAGCTTTCAGGATGACCTATGAGCCTCCCAGCTCACAGTAAGGGACACACAAGACAGTGCAAAAGGCAACAAGATAGAGTCAATTACCAACAAACAAAGTCCTTTCTGGTGCACAGAGTCCATTACTGTAAACAGTTCTCTTCAGAACACAGAATCAATTCCCAGGAGCACAGTATACAAAATGCGTTGTCAGAAATAAGACTCCACTCCAACATGCAGAGCCAAAAACAGAGTCCACTCCTAAAGGCAGCAAATGCTCACCTCCCAGCGCATACACAGGTGTTCAGTGTTTACAAAAGCCTAGTCCATCCACAAATGGGCCAGGCCTACCCTCAGAGGAACAGTTTATGTGGAAAGGTGCATTATTTCACAGAGCCTCAGTCCAAACACCAAACAGAAAGTGAAAACACATGCAAAAAATAAAGAAGGAGAAAGTGAGGACTGCAGATGCTGGAGACCAGAGTTGAAAAATGTGTTGCTGGAAAAACACAGCAGGCCAGGCAGCATCCGAGGAGCAGGAGAATCGACGTTTCGGGCATAACCCCTTCTTCAGGAATGAGGCTGATGTGCCAGGCGGGCTGAGATAAAAGGTAGGGAGGAGGGAATTTGGGGGAGGGGCGCTGGGAATACAATAGGTGGAAGGAGGTGAGGGTGAGTGTGACAGGCCGGAGAGGGGGTGAGGCGGAGAGGTCGGGAAGAAGATTGCAGGTCAAGAGGGCGGTGCTGCATCTGGGGATTGGGACTGAGATACGGTGGGAGGAGGGGCAATGAGGAAGCTGGAGAAATCTACATTCCTGAAACGTCGATTCTCCTGCTCCTCGGATGATGCCTGGCCTGCTGCGCCTTTCCAGCACCACACTTTTCAACTCTCATCCAAATGATACAATAAATGGTAAATCTTCAGGTCGTGTGGTCTGAACTCTATGGAACCCCAAAAGTTGCCAACCATGAACGAAACAGCTATCCAATCTCTCTGCAGTTTGTTGGCTCACCAGCCCTCTATCTAGGAGAATGACCTCCTCCCAAACCCATGTCCTCTTATTTTACAGCTTAATATTTTGTGCAGCGTTAAATCAGTCCCTTTTCAAAGCTCAGGTACTTTGCTTCTCCAGGATCTCTATTGTCTACTCTCTTAAAAGATGTGACAAGCAAAGTAGACAATGGAATTGGCTGTGTAATTGGCTTCTGTTGCAGACTCTTTCCGGTGTTCTATGCAAAAAATAAGATCATCCTTCATTTTGTAAACTCTAATGCATATTGTATCAAACTGATCATCCTTTCCTTATA
>NC_057752.1:15922354-15934895 GCF_004010195.1 Chiloscyllium plagiosum
TCAGCGGGTCGTTAGTTCATGGAATGCCCTGCCAGTAACAGTGGTGGACTCTCCCTCTTTATGGGCATTTAAGAGGGCATTGGATAGGTATATGGAGGATAGTGGGTTAGTGTAGTTTAGGTGGGCTTGGATCGGCGCAACATCGAGGGCCCAAGGGCCTGTACTGCGCTGTATTCTTCTATGTTCTATGTTCTATGTTCTACAGAGTCTGTGCTTCTGTGATTGTATGGCTGTGGAAGGTCAATCATTCAGTAGCTCAAGATAGGAATTGATGAGTTTCTGAAGAAGATCTTATCACTGTGTATATGAGTGAACTTGTAATATCTTCTGAAAATACGCCAATGGCAAAATTAAGAGAAAAAGGTGCAGCTTACTTACATAGAACATAGAACATAGAACATTACAGCGCAGTACAGGCCCTTGGGCCCTCGATGTTGCGCCGATCCAAGCCCACCTTAACTACACTAACCCACTATCCTCCATATACCTATCCAATGCCCTCTTAAATGCCCATAAAGATGGAGAGTCCACCACTGTTACTGGCAGGGCATTCCATGAGTCGTTAGTTCATGGAATGCCCTGCCAGTAACAGTGGTGGACTCTCCCTCTTTATGGGCATTTAAGAGGGCATTGGATAGGTATATGGAGGATAGTGGGTTAGTGTAGTTTAGGTAGGCTTGGATCGGCGCAACATCGAGGGCCCAAGGGCCTGTACTGCGCTGTATTCTTCTATGTTCTATGTTCTATGTTCTAAAAGAGAATGGAGTAACAGACAGGCTGTAACCAGCCAGTGAAACAACAGTTCCCTAATGAGAACTGAAATACACCTGTAACACATTGACTGTATAAATCAGGCAGTTTAGAAATAAGTCCTGAATAAAAAAGGAATACCAGTTAACAAACTGGCTTGGTAGAATCAGCCAATTCAGGAATCAGGTTTCTCCAAACAATTGGAAACCGACAGTAACACGCACTAGATGTGGCTGGCCAGCCAGCTCAGAGTCGATCCCCTTACACAAGTAGAGGGTCCTTGACACTGATCCAGTTCCCTCAGAGTCAGCTCTCGGAGTGAACAGGATGTCTGACACTTCTGTTCTTATATCAGCTAGGGCTCCCTGATTAACAACCCCAATCAGGGAACTCACATTCTATGAATTCCATCTGGCTGACCTTGTCACAATCACTACACCATCCCCCCCCCCCGAGTCCGAGGACACAGGCTAATTATTTTTGTTATAGTAACTCCTCGGCCATTTTAGCACCAGGTCAGGTTCCTTTGACTCTGCCTCAGGTACGGGCGGTGTACAGTAACCCACCTCTCACGCCCAGAGCGCCTCAGAAGAAATTCATCCTCTTCTTCATGAAAAGTCCTGCACAGTCGACAGGGTACTGAGTCCAGAGTTTACTGTTCCATTCCCAAGAACAGAGGGGAGCTGCTGGCATAAATGTTTGTCCTGGTTGCTACTCTCGGCACTGCATCACCAATACAGCTAATCCTGGCCACCAGACATAACTTCTGGCAAACACCTTCATTTTGGAGACCCCTGGATGGCTCTGGTGGAGTTCAGCCAGTACGTAGCGGTGACTTTTAACTCAGGACATTCGCTCTTGATCCTTATCACAATATGCCATCCTCCTACTGTGATCTGGTCTCTCCAGGCCTGAAAAGGTTTCCATTCTGGTTTTGAATGCCTTTTGGTTTCCCCCATCGCCACCAAATATTTCAGTTTTGCCAGGACCGGAACCTTCTGCATCCAAAATCTGATATTGTCAGCTACAACTGGCAGTGTGTCCAGAATATTTAAAACCATTGCGAACTCTTCCAGTGGCGGTACCACCAGTGGTGTATCTACCAACGGGAATGCATCTGCATTTGCTACTTGGCCACTTCATTGGTGTTCCAACTTGTAATTTTATGCATTTAGTATTAGAGCACACCACTGAGTTCCACCTGAAGCTATGGGCTGCACTGCCTTGTCTTCTTTAATTAAACCTAACAGGGATTTGTGGTCCATTATGATTATCAGTTTACTTCCATGAAGGTATTGGTGGAACTTCCTGACTCCAAATTTTTGACCGCCAACCCTTCCTTCTTGATTGGGACATATTTAAGCTTTGCATGAGCCAAAGTCCTCATGCATATGAGTCCTGTTGCAGCTGTACAGAACACTGGTGAGGCCACTTTTGGAGTTCTAGGCATCCTGCTATAGGAAGGGTATTATCAAATTGGAAAGGGTGGAGAAAATATTTATAAAGAAGTTACCAGGACTACAGGGTTTGAATTTTAAGGAGAAACTGGATAGGCTGGCTCTTCTTTCCCTCGAGAGTAGGAGGTTGAGGGGTGACCTTTTGGAGGTTTTTAATATTATGACGGACGTAGATAAGGTGAATAGCAAAGTGGAACTGAAAACTAGGAGACATAATTTTAAAATGGGATGAGAAATATTTAAAAGGGACCTGAGAGGCAAGGTTTTCACACAGAGGATGGTGCTTATGTAGCAATATTGCCAGAGGAAGTTTTAGATGCAGGGACACTTACAACATTGAAAAAACATTTGGACAGGTACATGAAGAAGGTTCCTGAAGAAGGGCCTGTGCCCGAAACGTCGAATCTCCTGTTCCCTGGATGCTGCCTGACCTGCTGTGCTGTTCCAGCAATAAAGTTTCAACTTTGATCTCCAGCATCTGCAGACCTCACTTTCTCCATGTACATGAAGAGGAAAGGTTCAAAAGGAGGTGGGACAAACGCAGGCAAGTGGAACTAGTTTAAGTTTAAGAAACCCGGTCAGCATGGACGAGTTGGGCTGAGGGGTCTATTTCTATGCTGTGTGACTTTATGAACTGTTGACCTAGAAGTCACCCTGCAACAGCCAAAACCCCCATCCTCTCTGTATGAAATTGTCCAATTCCCTTATCATAATGTCACAGAGATGTACAGCGCAGAAATAGACCCTTTTGTCCAACTCATCCATGCCGACCAGATATCCTAACCCAATCTAGTCCCATTTGCCAGCACTTGGCCCATTTCCCTCTAATCCTTCCTATTCATATACCTATCTAGCTGCCTTTTAAGTGTTGTATTTCTACCAGTCTCCACCACTTCCTCTGGCAACTCATTCCAAATATGCACTGCCCTCTGCCTGAAAAAGTTGCCCATTAGGTCTCTTATTTTAAATCTTTCCCCTCTTACCATAAACCTATGCCCTCCAGCTCTGGAATCCCTCACCCCAGGGAAAATATCTTGTCTATTTATCCTATCCATGCCCTTCATGATTTTATAAACCTCTATAAAGTCACCCCTTATCCTCCGATGCTCCAGGGAAAACAGTCCCAGCCTATTCAGCCATTCCCAATAGCTCAAACCCTCCAACCCTGGTAACATCCTTGTAAGTCTTCTGCTTGATCACTTCCTGCTTTCACATGGTACTGCAACATGAAATATCACCTGCTAACATATTCCTCCTCTGAAATGAGCACTGTCAACCAGTTTGGGAAGGACAATGAAAGAACAAACTTGCAGTAACACAACACATATCAGATCTGAAAATGCTTCACATTGCATTTAAAAAGGTGTGCAATCACGAATGTACCAGCCAAGTCCTGTCGGTAGCAAGTGAGATGATTGGCTGCAGAAAATATTCTTGACTGAGAGATGAATGTTGACCAGCGTGGCCTTGGTCCAAATGACAACTGGTTTTAAATACCGACTCCTGTCAAGGAAATGAAGGGGGCATATGGAGTAGAGAGCAGCTATGAAATATTGACTTCATGCTGTTTGTACCTCCACTTCCCAAACTGTAACTGATCACATAACTGTATTTCCAACCACACTTACTGTATTTCAACTTGTACTGATTTTATAATAACCTGCACCAACATATACACATACCCACCGTATGTAACCAAGACCAATTGTATATCTATCAACTGTGAGACAGGTAAGAATGGATAAGATTAAGGAACCTTGGATGACGATAACAGAGGAACTTCTTGTCAAAAGGAAGAAGGCAGCTTACATAAGGTGGAGGAAGCAAGGATCTAGCACAGCTTTAGAGGATTACAGGCTTGCTAGAAAGGAGCTCAGAAATGGACTGAGGAGAGCCAGGAGGGGGCACGAAAAAGGCTTGGCAGAAAGGATTAGTGAGAACCCAAAGGCATTTTACTCAAACGTGAGGAATAAGAGAATGATCAGGGAAAAGATAGGGCCGATCAGGGATATCGGAGGGAAGTTGTGAGTGGAGTCTGAGCAGATAGGGGAAGCCCTAAATGAGTTTTTTGCTTTGGTTTTCACCAAGGAAAGGGAACTTGTTGTAAATAAAAACTTAGAGGAGCTGGGATATGGGCTTGACCAGATCAGGATTGATGAAGTTGATGTGCAAGAAATTTTGGAAAACATTAAGATTGATAAGTCCCCAGGGCCAGACCAGATTTATCCTAGGCTGCTCCGGGAAGTGAGAAAGGAGGTTGCTAAGCCACTAGCGAGGATATTTTCCTCCTCACTCTCCACAGGAGTTGTACCAGAGGATTGGAAGGAGGTGAATGTTGTTCCTCTTTTCAAGAAGGGGAATAGGGAAATCCCTAGCAATTACAGACCAGTCAGTCTTATGTCTGTGGTCAGCAAAGTTTTGGAAATAATTCTGAGGGATAGGATTTATGACTATTTGGCAAAGCATAGTGTGATTAAAAGCAGTCAGCATGGCTTTGTGAGGGGCAAGTCATGCCTCACAAATCTT
Organism: Chiloscyllium plagiosum; assembly: GCF_004010195.1. Classification (NCBI taxonomy): domain Eukaryota; kingdom Metazoa; phylum Chordata; class Chondrichthyes; order Orectolobiformes; family Hemiscylliidae; genus Chiloscyllium; species Chiloscyllium plagiosum. Next base: position 15,927,088 of record NC_057752.1, read on the forward strand.
ATTGAGTTCTTTGAGGAGATGTCAAGACAGGTCGACAACAGTCGAGCAGTGGATGTGGTGTATGTGGACTTCTGCAAGGCATTTGATAAGGTTCCCATGGTAGGCTCATTCCTAAAGTCAGGAAGTGTGGGATACAGGGAGATTTGGCTATCAGGATTCAGAATTGGCTGGCTGACAGAAGGCAGAAGAATGGTTGTGGATGGAAAGTTTTCTGCCTGGAGGTCAGTGTTGAGTGGTGTCCTGCAGGACTGTGTTCTTGGGCCTCTGCTCTTTGTAGTTTTTATAAATGACTTGGATGAGGAGGTTGAGGGGTGGGTTAGTAAATTTGCAGATGACACAAAGGTTGGAGGTGTCGTCGATAGTATAGAGGGCTGTTGCAGGCTGCAGTGCGACATAGACAAGGTGCAGAACTGGGCTGAGAAATGGCAGATGGAGTTCAACCTGGATAAATGCAAAGTGATGCATTTTGAAAGGTTGAACTCGAATGCTGAATATAGGATTAAAGACAGGATTCTTGCCAGTGTGGAGGAACAGGGGGGTCAGGGTGTGCATGTACATAGATCCCTCAAAGTTGCCACCCAAGTGGATAGGGTTGTTAAGAAAGCATATGGTGTTTTGGCTTTCATTAACAGGGGGATCGAGTTTAAGAGCCGTGAGGTTTTGCTGCAGCTCTACAAGTCCCTGGTGAGACCACACTTGGAATATTGTGTCCAGTTCCGGTTGCCCTATTATAGGAAAGATACAGAGGCTTTGGAGAGGGTACAAAGAAGGTTTACCAGGATGCTGCCTGGACTGGAGAGCTTGCCTTATGAAGAAAGGTTGAATAAGCTCGGACTTTTTTCTCTGGAGAGGAGGAGAAAGAGAGACCTGATCGAGGTGTACAAGGTAATGAGAGGCATGGATAGAATCAATAGCCAGAGACTTTTCCCCAGGGCAGGATTGATTGGGACGAGGATTGGTTTGAAGATATTAGGAGGAAGGTATAAAGGAGATGTCAGAGGTAGATTCTTTATGCAGAGAGTTGTGAATGCATGGAATGCGTTGTCAGCTGTGGTGGTGGAGGCAGAGTCATTGGGGACGTTTAAGCGACTGCGAGACATACACATGGATAGCAATGAGTTGAGGGTTGTGTAGGTTAATTTGCTATGTTTTACATTAGGATTAAACCTTGGCCTGTTGTGCTGTACTTTTCTATGTTCTATGTATGTAACTCCACCCACAATTTCTACCCAAACTGATTGTACTCACACTGTCTGTAGCCCCACCCATATGATCCAGTCAAACCGGCTGTACATCCACACTGACTGTATCTTCACTCATACTATATCTCCAATCAAATCAACTGTACCTCAACCCATACTGACTCCATCTCAACCCATACTGATTGTACTTCCAGCTAAACTGATTGTACCTTGAGACAAATCAACTCCACATCCATACTGAGTGCATCTTCAGTCAAATAAAATGTATCAGCACCCACACTGTACTTCCAGTCAAACCAACTGAGCTGCACCTTTATTGAATGTCCTTGTACCTTCAGAAGCATTGACTTCACTTCCACCTATATTTTACCTGGATCTCAAACTGCACTGGCTGAAACTCTGCAACATGTTAAGCTTTGGAACAGGTCAGGCTGTTTATCAGTAACTGTGAAAAACTGCAAATGAATGTTGCACTTGGGATCTTTTGTCACAATATGATCTTTCCTCCTTTAAATTCTCATGACCTGTGGTGTATTTTTAGCACTTTGTGATGATCTGGGTTCATATGATGCATTTTTTCACTCTCTGGAACGAAGAGTTGGACTCTAGGCAGAGTACAACAGCTTTTGAAATGGGGGCATGTTGAAGGATGCTTCAAATTATTTGGATGGACATTAGGACCAATGGGTGTGTTGATCAATAGAAGAAGTTCAGGAATCAAAAGGGTTGCTATCTACAGTTAGAGACAAAAGGTAGCCAAGTTCAGTCATTGGAAATAAAGACCCATTGGCCACCTTGGCAAAAGCTGATGGAGAGATTGAGCATTAAATTGATACAGAAAGGGAAGTGTCAGGCGGGTGGATAACACTGAGATATGAACTCAGGGAGGCACAACAATACTGATGGTCCCACTAAAGTGACAGTGAAAATAAATTAAAGCTGATGATGATAACCCTTCACCAGCTCAGAAATGTAGCTGGTGGTCACACCGTTGACATTATGTTCTGTAAATCTCTGCTGATATTAACTTCTGCTTTGAATAACTATCTTTCTCGTCTTTCCACCATGACCCCTACTTGGAATACAGTTCCAGAACAACACTGCAGTGGTTATCTATCATGCTGCAAGGACTGTTAGCATGGCTTCTCAACCAAGGCCATCACAACTGACCAAGCAGAATTAGCAACACTCTTCTCCTTAAGCTATGCCTTCAAGCTGAGTTGGAGACAGGGTGTGGTGGTGCGTAAGCAGAAAAATTAAGGAAGAGCTGGGAAAAGGAGACACTCTGTAAAGATTTTAATTTTGTATTCATTAGCACAGATGCATGAATATCAAATTTCCAACCAAGAATACCACAGAAATGTCTTGGTCAATAGAATCCATTTACCAAACCATTGACACTTTGCTTCTTGTTCAACATAAATTGTTGCTCCCTTTGAGATTGGGCGTTGTTGCAATTCTGTCCTGATGTGGAAGTGGAAAGGTTCAACATTATTTCTTTTTTGTCAATAATTCTCAAATTGTGGACCAACAAATGGTTATTATATCTATTAATTCTCTCTTTCTTTCTCTATTAATGTTAGTGTCCTGACTGCAATTACCTTGTGCAGAGAGTGGATCCAGACAACCTGTGTGTGGAGTGCCTGTCATGTTCTAATGTGAAAGGGAAACTCTACCAATTCTGCTGGGATTGTATGAGAGAGTGGAATAACCCAGCATCACAGAACACTGACTGCGGCAACAAATCCTGCAGCATCACCGCAATGCTGCTGTCCTGTCCACTCATCGAGGCCCCCAACATTGAGGTACACCAGTGCCCAGTGGTGAGGGCATGTCCCAATTGCGAGACCTTGGTTTCTCACTGTCAGCAGGGCTGTCCACAAGTAATGTGTCCCAACTGTTTTTATGAATTCTGTTATCGTTGCCTGGGCATTGAAGGGTGTAAATTTGCTGAATTTGTGGAACTGAGGGATGAAGATGATGATGATGATGATGATGACTCAGTTTACGAAGATCTTAATGATTTCTCCGAGTGTATCAGAGCTGGAAGACAGAAAATTACTGGCAGAAAGAACTATAAAATTAATCCAAACTGGACAGGGATTTGACAGATAGTGAAGTGGAAGGTGATTTTAATTATCAATTCAGCTAACCTCAAAACAGTCATGATGTAAGGAATGAGAGACTCAATCTCCTCCTCCCAGTCAGGTTCTACTGATGCAGTAGTCATGTCCCAACCTGTGTGGCAGGAGGCCATGGTTCAGGTTCCACCTGCTCCAGAGATGTGTTATACCATCTCTGAACAGGTTGATTAAAAATATCCTCTTCTTTCCAGTGTTGGTCAAGTCACAAGAAAAGCTGTGCGCAGAACAGCTTTGATATGAACTGATTTAAAGTGGTCACTTTAAATCACGACCACTTCCACCCCTACCCTCGCCCCCTTCAGATCCCACAGTCACCATCTCCTCCCCCACCGACACCCGAGGTGAGTGTCACTTCTGGACATGACGTCATCCCAGTCCCTCCACTACCACGCCACTCCAGTTAGAGTCTCCACCCCCACTCCCAGCTCCACTCGGTAATGGCTCCCAGCCCTGCCAAGTTTTCACCATTCCCCCCAGATCTCCCCCTCACTGAGGATAAATGAACAGTCCTCAGCAAACACCTTACCTTCATCCCCCTCTACTCCCGGATCAACAAATTCAACACTCGTTGAGGCAGTGAAAACTTCTTCCACTGTCTCCGCCTTGAGCTTACTTTTTCCATCAAGACTCCTGCCCACCTTCCAAGGACCCCTTCGCCCGCCTCCAATACACCCTATCCACCTGGACACTCCGTGTCGGTCTGTTACCCGCCCTCGACCTCTTTATTTCCAACTACCGCTAGGACATTGACCGCCTCAACCTGTCCACCCCTCTCACCCACTCCAACCTCTCACCCTCACAATGCGCAGCCTTCCACTCCCTCTGCTCCAACCCCAACCTTACCTTCAAATGGACAAGTGGGGGGGTTGCAGTGGTAGTTTGGCGCACTGACCTCTACACTGCTGAAACCAGGCACCAACTTGAAGACATCTTCTCCTACCGCCCCCTCGACCATGACCTCACCTCCCATCACCAAACCATCATCTCCCGGACCAAACACAATCTCATCACCTCAGGGGATCTCCCACCCACAGCTTTCAACCTCATAGTTCGGGAACCCTGCACCAAGCCTGACTACCCTGGCCCAGCCATCATCTCAGCCTGCTCCTGCCCCACTGAATTCTCTCCATATCTCTCGATACTGTCCTATTCCCGCCTGATCCAGGAACTCCCCACGCACATTCAGGACACCACCCACGCCTTCCACCTCCTACAAGACTTCCGTTTCCCTTGCCCCCAATGCCTCATCTTCACCATTGACATCCAGCCCCTATACACCTCCATCCACTATGATCACGGCCTCCAAGCCGTCCGTTTCTTCCTCTCCCGACATTTCCACCAGTACCCTTCCACAGACTACTCTCATTCATTTGGCGGAACTGGTCCTCACCCTCAACAATTTCTCTTTCAAATCCTCCCACTTCCTCCAGATGAAAGGGGTAGCCATGGGCACCCACATGGGCCCCAGCTATGCCTGTTTCTTTGTTGGTTACGTGGAACAGTCCATCTTCTGCAGTTACACTGGCACTACTCCCCACCTTTTCCTCCGCTACATTGATGACATATCAGCGCCACCTTGTGCTCCCATGAGGAGGTTGAACAGTTTGTCAACTTCACCAACACATTCCACCCCAAACTTAAGTTCACCTGGACCATCTCAGACACCTCCCCACTTCCTGGACCTCTCCATCAATGGTGACTGACTCAATACTGATTTCTACAAATCAGCCGACTCCCACAGCTACCTGGATTACATCTCTTCCCACCCTGCCTCCTATAAAATGCTATGCCTTATTCCCAATTCCTCTGCCGCATCTGTTCCTAGGAGGACCAGTCACACCACAGAACACACCAGATGGTCTCCTTCTTTAAAGATCGCAATTTCCCCTCCCACGTAGTTGATGATGCCTTCCAGAGTATCTCATCCACTTCCTACATCTCCACCCTCGAACCCCACCCCTCCAACCCACAGAAATTGCAAAACCTGCACCCAAACCTCCCCCCCCCCCCCCCCCACCTCCATCCAAGGTCCCAAAGGAACCTTCCACATCCATCAAAGTTTCACCTGCACATCCACACGTCATTTACTATATCCGTTGCTCCCGATGCAATCTCCTCTACATTGAGGAGACAGGACACCTATTTGCAGAGTGATTCAGAAAACATCTCCGGAACACCTGCACCCAACTCCAACTCCACCACCCTGTGGTAGAACACTTCAACTCCCTCTCCCACTCCGCCAAGGACGTGCAGGCCCTGGGCCTCCTCCAGTGCCACTCCCTAACCAACCAACGGCTGAAGGAAGAACACTTCATCTTCCGCCTCAGAACCCTCCAACCCCATGGCATCAATGTGGATATCACCAGTTTCCTCAATTCTCCTCCCCAATTTCCCATTTCCCCTTCCCCCCCCCTTATCCCAGTTCCAACCTTGCAGCTCAGCAGTGCCCTCACGACCTGTCCTACTTGTCTACCTTCCTTCCCACCTATCTGCTCCACCCTCCCCTCCGACCTATCACCATTACCCCCACCTCCATCCACCTATCGCACTCTTAGCTACCTTCCCCCAGCCCCAACAACACCCTCCCATTTATTGCTTACCCCCGAGGTTCCCAGACTCATTCCTGATGAAGGGCTTTTGCCCGAAACGCCAATTCTCCTGCTCCTTGGATGCTGCCTGACCTGCTGTGCTTTTCCAGCATTACACTCTTGACACTGAACTGATTTAAACACTTACCTTCACAAATATTGGCAACCCGACTCTATCCAACAAGAATGACAAAAATAACAAAAAGCTAAAACTTTCATGTATTGCAACTCTTAATCCTTAATGTGCATTCATATTACAAATGAATTTTGAAGTGTATCAATTATTGTCAGAGATAGATAATCTATTTCACTGTATCCTACCTATAGGTCTACCACCTAATTCACAACAGAGTCTCTACACTTTCAACAGCTTCACAATCCTCTGCCATCTCTATAGTTTTGTAAAGCACCATAGAAGAGATGAGAAAAAAATGTCTTCCCTCAAAAGGGTTGTTATGAATCTTTATAATTCTTTCCCAAAGTGGATGCTTATTTTTTGAATATATTTAAGACTTGTTTGTTGGTCTCTCACAGTATCAAGTGAAAGCCCAAATAGTTGAAGCCCAAGATTAACTACTGATTGCAGTGAAAGCCAGAGTATGCTTGACGGGCTAAATGGTCTGCTCCTACTCCTATTTCTTGTATTCTTATTTATAACAATAAAGGCGAAGAGAAATGCACATTTTGAGCAATGTCATTCCGCCATACTATTTCAACATACTGAAGTAAACTTTATGTTGGAATTAACATACATTTTTGTAATGTGTTTCTTTTAATTTTTCTCCTCCTCTGTTAAAGGGATAGGATCCTGAACAGATACCATTCTACACAAGTCTTGTCCCATCTTGGCCAGGTTATAATTCTTTATATGGGTCTAGCCAATTTGTCTGCAGGAGCGAGAACCATGTTTTAATCTTCACTTGTCCTCAATTAATGTCTGTTTGCACTTTGTTGCGAAAATAATAGGATATGGCAATCAGGAGCACAAACCCAGATATGTTTCCCATTCCTGGAATTTCTTTGGTTAATGAGTGCAGGAAGGCTATTCAGCCCCTCCATCCTGATACATAAGTGCAGAAGAAATAAGATGTGCATTTACATAATGCATTTAGCAACCACTGGTTGAGTCGAAGATTTTTCCTTGAGTTAATGATGTTAAGATCAAGGACTCAGGGGGTTGAGTTCTAGGGAAAAGTTGAATAAATTGGGGTATTTTCCTTGGAGCATCACAGCCTGAGGCATGACCTTATAGAGTTTCATAAAATCATGAGGGGCATGAATAGAGTGAATAGCCAAGGTTTTTTTTTTAGGTTGGGGGAGTCCAAAACTAGAGGGCATAAGTTTAAGGTGAGAGGGGAAAGATTTAAAAAGGACCTGGGGTAGATTTTACACACACAGAGTGGTGCATGTATGGAATGAGCTGCCAGAGGAAATAGTGGAAGTGGGTAGAATTACATTTAAAAGGTGTTTGGATGGATACATGAATAGAAAAGATTTACAGGGATCTCGGCCAAATGCTGGCAATTGGGACTAGGTCTGGTCAGCACAGACAAGTTGAACCAAAGGGTCTATTTCCATGCTGTATGACTAAGTGTAACATTAGAAACGCAGCAGTCAAGTATTACACAGTAAGCTCCCACAGACAGTACAATATCTGTTGTTAACATATTGTATGAAAGACAAATATAGGGCAACATATTGATGATAATAACTGATATTGATATAGTGCCACAGTATCTTCAATATCCAGAGAGACCAAACACTCTGTTCACCCCCAGCACCCACATCTCCAACACCACCCACACTATCCACCCCATAACTAACATCTTCAACACCATCCATACTATCCACACCCTCAACACCACCCACATTAT
>NC_057752.1:15938924-15944776 GCF_004010195.1 Chiloscyllium plagiosum
TCACCCACACTATCCACCTCTCTTACAGATCCCCAACACCCTCAACACCACCCACACCCCCAACACCAACCATACTATCCATCCCCACCACCATCCACACCCCAACACCACCCACACTATTCACCCCCAACCCCTGGTCCTTGCTCTCTCTCTAGATCGTGCCTCAAATTTTATTGAGTTCTTTGATAGGATGACCAAACACGTGGATGAGGGTAACGCGGTTGATGTGAAATATATGCATTTCAGTAAAGCATTTCATCATAGACTCATAGAGATGTACAGCACAGAAACAGATCTTTCGGTCCAACTCTTCCATGCAGACCACATATTCCAACTTAATCAAGTCCCACCTGCCTGCACCCGGCCCATATCCCTCTAAAACCTGCCTATTCATATACCCATCCAGATGCCTTTTAAATGCTGTAATTGTACCAGCCCCCACCACTTCCTCTGGCAGCTCATTCCATACATGTACCACCCTCTGTGTGAAACAGTTGCCTCTTGCGTCTCTTTGATATCTTTCCCTTTTCACCCTAAAACTACGCCCTCTAGTTCCGGACTCCCCGATCCCAGGGAAAAGACTTTGTCTATTTACCCTATCCATGCCCCTCATGATTTTGTAAACCTCTATAAGGTCACCCCTCTGCCTCCGATGTGCCAGGGAAAACAGCCCCAGCTTGTTCAGCCTCTCCCTGTAGCTCAAACCCTCCAATCCTGTAACATTATCCTCCTCTAACCAAAAAGAAAGTCCTGTGGGTCCGTCAGTAAGGTGATAAGTGTTTTCTTTCATGTTTCATTATTTCAGTGGTCTATTTGGGAATTTAGAATAGTGGGAATGGATGTTAGGGCAGTTGAATGTTCCTCCTGCAGAATGTGGGAGGTAATGGTTACCTCTCATGTCCCTGCTGACTGTGTCTGGGGGAAGTGCAACCAACTCAAGCTCCTTGAGAACTGTGTTAGGGAACTGGAGCTGGATGAACTTTGGATCATTCAGGAGGCGGAGGGGGTTATTGAGAGGACTTACAGGGAGGTAGTTACTCCACAGCCAGGTGACGAAGGTAGATTGGTTATCGTCAAGAGTAGGAAAGGGAACTGGCAGGCAGTGCAGGACTCTCCTGTGGTGGTTCCCCTCAACAACAAGTATACTGTTTTGGATAGTATTGGGGGAAGGAGGACTTACCAGGGTAAGCAATGCGGCACAGGTCTCTGGTGCAGAGTCTGTCCCTGTTGCTTAGAGGGGAAGAGGGAAGAGGAGCAGAGCTTTGGTCATTGGGGATTGCATAGTAAGGGGGACAGATAGAGCGTATTGTGGGAACGAGAGAGACTCACAATTGGTGTGTGCCTCCCAGGTGCCAGGGTTCGTGATGTCTCTAATCATGTTTTCAGGATCCTTGGAGGGGGGAGCAGTCCCAAGTTGTGGTCCAAATAGGCATCAATGACATACACAGGAAGAAAGGTGGGGCTCTAAGGCAGAAATTCAGGGAGCTAGGTTGGAGGTTTAGAGCTAGAACAAAGAGTCGTTATCTCTGGTTTGTTTCCCGTGCCACATGCTAGTGAAGCGAGGAACAGCGGGAGAGTGGAGCTGAATACATGGCTGTAGGGATGGTGCAGGGAGGAAGGGTTTTGGATTTTTGGTTAATTGGAGCTCTTTCTGGGAAGGTGGGACCTCTACAAACAGGATGGTCTTCACCTGAACCAAAGGGGTAAGTGGAAGAAAGTGAGGACGGCAGATGCTGGAAATCAGAGTCGAGAGTGTGTTGCTGGGAAAGCACAGCAGGTCATGCAGCATCCGAGGAGCAGAAGAATCGACATTTCGGGCATAAGCCCTTCATCGGGAATGAGTCTTGTGGTTGGGGGGCTGAGAGATAAAAGGAAGGGGGTGGGGTTGGGGGGGGAAGGTAGCTGAGAAAGCAATAAGTGAATGAAGGTGAGGGAGAAGGTGATAGGTCAGAGGGAGGAGTGATGGACAGCTCAGGAGGGCGGTACCAAGTTGGAGGCTTGGGACTGGGATAATGTGGAGGGAGGGGAATTGAGGAAGCTGTAGAAATCCACAGTTATCCCATGTGATTGCAGGGTCCCAAGGTGGAATATGAGGTGTTCTTCCTCCAGGCGTCAGGTGGTAATGGTTTGGCAGTGGAGGAGGCCCAGGACCTGCATGTCCTTGATGGAGTGGGAGGGGGAGTTTAAGTGTTCAGCCACGGGACGGTGGAGTTGGTGGGTGTGGGTGTCCCAGAGATGTTCTCTGAAACGATACACAAGGTGTCCTATCTCTCCAAGGTAGAGGAGACCAGGAAGGGGAGGGAGGTGTCCGAGATGGTCCAGGTCAATTTGAGGTTGGGGTGGAAGGTATTGATAAAGTTGTGGACACCTCCCTCCTCTCCCTGGACCTCTCCATCATCATCTCCGGTGACTGATTAACCATGGACATCTACTACAAGCCCATAGAGTCCCACAGCTATCTAGACTACACCTTCTCCCATCCTACCTCCTGTAAAAATGCTAGCCTTATTCCCAATTCCTCCGATTCCACCACATCTGTTTCCAGGATGACCAATTCCACCTCAGAAAATCCCAGATGGTCTCCTTCTGCCAAGATCGCATCTTCCCTTCCCACATGGTTGGATGCCCTCCAGCATATCTCCTCTACTTCACGCACCATCGCCCTTGAACCCCACTCTCCCAACAAGGACAGAAACCCCCTGGTCCTCACCTTCCACCCCCCCCCACAAACCTCTGCATACATTGCATCATCCTCCGCCACTTCCGCCACCTCACCCACCCACTGCAGATATATTCCCCCCCCCCCACCCCTATCAGCATTCCACAGAGACCCATTCTCTCCATGATTCACTTGTCAGGTCCACGCCCCCCGACAGCCCACACCCTACACCTGGCATCTTTCCCTGCCACTGCAGGAAGTGCAAAACCTGCGCCCACACCACTCTCCTCACCTCCATCCAAGGCCCCAAGGGATACTTCCACATCAGTCAGAAATTTACCTGTACCTCTACCAATGTCATCTACTTCATTTGTTGCACCGGATGTGGTCTCCTCTATATCAGGGAGATAGGATGCCTTCTTGCGGATTGTTTCCTCTGACCTATCAACTTCTCCCTCACCTTCACCCACCTATTGCTTTCTCAGCTACCTTCCCCCAACCTTACCTCCTTCCTTTTATCTCTCAGCCCCCGGCCCACAAGCCTCATTCCTGATGAAGGGCATATGCCTGGAACATCAATTCTCCTTCTCCTCGGATACTGCCTGATCTGCTGTGCTGAACCAGAGGGGTACCAATATCCTGGGAGGGAATACTTGCGAATGCTCTTGGGGTGGGGGGAATGCAGCAGGGGGATGGGAACCTGAATGGTAGTTCCAGTGTACAAGAGGTGGAGGGTAGTGAGGTCAGGGATAGGTTTACAAGGTCATGAGAGGGCACTGACAATCAGGTGTTGGTTTGAAATGTGTATACTTCAACGCCAGGAGCATCCAGAATAAAGTGGGTGAACTTGCAGTTTGACTTGGTACCTGGGATTTCGATGTTACAGCAAGAACAGAGAAGATGGTAAAACAGGGGCGAGGGAACTGTGGCATTGTTAATCAAGGGAAGTATTACAGCAGAACATTTGAGGACTCATCCACTGAGGTAGTTTTGGCTGAGGTTAGAAACAGGAAAGGGGGTCACCCTGTTGGGAGTTTTTTGTAGGCCTCTGAATTGTTCCAGAAAAGGATAGCAAAGATTTCTCGATAGGAGCAAGAGTAGCAGGGTAGTTGTTATGGAGGACTTTAACTTCCCCAATATTGACTGGGAATATTTTAGTTTAAGTAGTTTAGATGGATCAGTTTTTGTTCAATGTGTGCAGGAAGTTTTCTGACACAGTATGTAGACAGGCCAAGGGGAGATGCCACATTAGATTTGGTACTGGGAATGAACCCGGCAAGGGATTAAATTTGGAGGTAGGTGAGCACTTTGGCGATAGTGACCACAATTCAGTTATGTTTACAATAGCAATGGGCAGGGATAGGTATATACCGCAGGGAAAGAGGTATAACTGGGGGAAAGGCAATTATGATGCGACTAGGCAAGATTTAGGATGCAGAGGATGGGGAAGGAAACTGCAGAGGATGGATACACTTGAAATGTGGAGCTTATTCAAGGAACAGCTACTACGGCTCCTTGATAAGTATATACCTATCAGGCAGGGAGGTAGTTATCAAGAGAGGGAGCCATGGTTTACTAAAGAAGTTGAAGCTCTTGTCAAGAGGAAGAAGGCAGCTTATGTGAGGATGAGGTTAAGGGGATTGAGAGTTATATGTTAGTCAGAAAAGATCTGAAGAGAGGGCTAAGGAGGGCCAAAAGGGGACATGAGAAGTTGTTGGCAGATAGGATCAAGGAAAACTCCAAGGCCTTCTATAGGTATATCAGGAATAAAAGAATGAGGTCTGTAGATGCTGGAGATCAGAGCTGAAAATGTGTTGCTGGAAAAGCGCAGCAGGTCAGGCAGCATCCAAGGAGCAGAAGAATCGATGCAGAAGGGCTCATGCGTGAAACGTCGATTCTCCTGCTCCTTAGAGTAAGATTAGGGCCAATCAAAGATAGTAGTGGAAAGTTGTGTGTGGAATCTGAGGACATAGGGGAAGCACTTTTTGAATACTTTTCCTAAGTATTTACATTGGAAAAGGGCAATGTTAGTGAGAATACAGAGGTACAGGCTACAAGATTAGATGGGATTGTGGTTAACAAAGAGGAAGTTTTAGCAATTTTGGAAGATCTGAAAATAGATAAGTCCCTGGGCCAGATGGGATTTATCCTCTGATTCTCTAGGAAGCCAGGGCGGAGATTGCAGAGCCTTTGGCTTTGATCTTTATGTCATTACTGTCGACAAGAGTAGTGCCAGAAGACTGGAGGATAGCAATGTCGTTCCCCTGTTTAAGAAGGGGAGCCGTGACAACCCTGGTATTATAGGCCTTTGAGCCTTACTTCGGTTGTGAGTAAGGTGTTTGGAAACCTTATGAGATAGGATTTATAATCATCTGGAAAGGAATAATTTGATTAGGGATAGTCAAGGGTTTTGTGAAGGGTAGGTCGTGCCTCACCAACCTTATTGAGTTCATTGAGAAAGTTACAAAACAGGTGGATGAAGGTAAAGCGGTTGATGTGGAGTATACGGACTCAGTTAAGCCCGTAACATGGGACTGGGATATCATAGCAATTACGGAAACATGGTTCAGGGATGGGCAGGACTGGCAGCTGAATGTCCCAGGATACAAATGCTACAGGACGGATAGAAAGGGAGGCAGAAGAGGAAGGGGAGTGGGCATTTTTGATAAGGGATAGTATTACAGCTGTGCTAAGGGAGGATATTCCCGGAAATACATTCAGGAAAGTTATTTGGGTGGAACTGAGAAATAAGAAAGGGATGATCACCTTATTGGGATTGTATTATAGACCCCCCAATAGTCAGAGGGAAATTAAGAAGCAAACTTGTAAGGAGATCTCAGCTATCTGTAAGAATAATAGGGGATTTTAACTTTCCAAACATCAACTGGGACTGCCATTGTGTTAAAGGTTTAGATGGAGAGGAATTTCTTAAGTGTGTACAAGGCAATTTTCTGATTCAGTATGTGGATGTACCTACTAGAGAAGGTGCAAAACTTGACCTGCTCTTGGGAAATAAGGCAGGGCAGGTGACTGAGGTGTCAGTGGGGGAGCACTTTGGGGCCAGTGACCATAATTCTATTCGTTTTAAAATAGTGATGGAAAAGGATAGACCAGATCTAAAAGTTGAAGTTCTAAATTGGAGAAAAGCCAATTTTGATGGTATTAGGCAAGAACTTTCAAAAGCTGATTAGAG
>NC_057752.1:15946507-15951015 GCF_004010195.1 Chiloscyllium plagiosum
TTGGTATGCTTTCCTTTATTGGTCAGAGTATTGAGTACAGGAGTTGGGAGGTCATGTTGCAGCTGTACAGGACATTGGTTAGGCCACTGTTGGAATATTGCATACAATTCTGGTCTCCTTCCTATCAGAAAGATGTTGAGAAACTTGAAAGGGTTCAGAAAAGATTTGCAAGGATGTTGCCAGGGTTGGAGGATCTGAGCTACAGGGAGAGGCTGAACAGGCTGAGGCTGTTTTCCCTGCAGCGTCCGGGTGACCTTATAGAGGTTTACAAAATTATGATTAGATTAGGTTAGATTACTTACAGTGTGGAAATAGGCCCTGAGGGGCATGGACAGGATAAATAGGCAAAGTCTTTTCCCTGGGATCGGGGAGTCCGGAACTAGACGGCATAGGTTTAGGGTGAGAGGGGAAAGATATAAAAGAGACCTAAGGGGCAACTTTTTCACGCAGAGGGTGGTACATGTATGGAATGAGCTGCCAGATGATGTGGTGGAGGCTCGTACAATTACAATATTTAAGAGGCAACTGGGTGGGTATATGAATAGGAAGGGTTTGGAGGGATATGGGCCGGGTGCTGGCAGGTGGGACTAGATTGGGTTGGGATATCTGGTCGGCATGGACGGGTTGGACCGAAGGGTCTGTTTCAACACTGTACATCTCTATGACTTTGATAAGGTTCCACACGGTAGACTATTGTACAAAATACGGAGTTTTGGGATTGAAGGTAATTTAGCAGTTTGAATCAGAACTTGGCTAACTGAAAGAAGACAGAGGGTGGTGGTTGTTCGGATATGTTCAACCTGGAGCTCAGTTACCAGTGGTATGCCGCAAGGATGTGTTTTGGAGCCACTACTGTTTGTCATTTTTCTAAATGATCTGGATGTGGGTGTAGAACGATGGGTTAGTAAATTTTTGGATGACACTAAGGTAGGCAGAGTTGTGGATAGTGTTGAAAGATGTTGTGGGTTACAGAAGAATGTAGATAAGATGCAGAGCTGGGCTGAGAAGTGGCAAATGGAGTTTATTGCAGAAAAGTGTGAGGTAGTTCACTTCGGAAGAAGTAACAGGAATGCAGACTACTGGCCTAATGGTAAAGTTCTTGGCAGTGTAGATGAACAGAGAGATCTCGATGTCCAGGTGCACAAATCCCTATAAGGTGCCACCCAGGTTGATAAGGTTGGTAAAGGTGAACACGAGGGGACATAGCTTTAAATTGAGGGGTGATGGATATAGAACAGATATTCGGGGTAGCTTCTTCGCTCAGAGTAGTAGGGACTTGGAACTGCCTGCCTGCAACAGTAGTAGACTTGTCGAAGTTAAGGGTATTTAAATGGGCATTGGACATACATATGGATAATAATGGAACAGTGTGGGTTAGATGGGCATCAGATTATTTTCAGAGGTCGGCACAAAATCAAGGGCTGAAGGGCCTGTACTGTGCTGTTATGTTCTATGTTCTAAATCTTTCCGGAACCCTTTCAAGTTTAATAACATCCTCTGGATAGGAAGGAGACCAGAATTGCATGCAATATTCCAAAGGTGGCCAAACCAACTCCTGTACTCAATACTCCGACCAATAAAGGAAAGCATACCAAACATCTTTTTCCCTATCCTATCTACCCGCGACTCTACTTTCAATGAGCTATGAACATGCACTCCAAGGTCTCTTTGTTCAGCAACACTCCCCAGGATCTTGTGTACAAGTCCTGCGAAGATTTGCTTTCCCAAAATGCAACACCTTGCATTTATCTAAATTAATTTCCAAAAGCCATTCCTCAGCTCATTGGCCCATCTGGTCAAGATCCTGTTATAATCTGAGGTAACCTTCTTTGCTGTCCACTACACCTCCAATCTTGGTATCATCAGCAAACTTACTAACCATACCACCTATGTTCACATCCAAATCATTTATATTAATGATGAAAAGTAGTGGACCTAGCACCGATCCTTGTAACACTCCACCGGTCACAGGCCTCCAGTCTGAGAAACAACTCTCCACCACCACCCTCTGTCTTCTACCTTCGAGCCAGTTCTGCATTCAAATGGTCAATTCTCCCCGTATTCCATGAGATCTAACTTTGCTAACCAATTTCCCTTGGGGAACCTTGTCAAATGCCATATAGATCACGTCCACCACTCTGCCCTCATCAATCCTCTTTGTTACTTGTTCAAAAAATTCAATTGAGTTTGTGAGACTTGATTTCCCACGCACAAAGCCACGTTGACTTTCCAAAGTTGGACAAATACTGTCCCTCAGGATTCCCTCCAACAACATGCCCACCATTGACGTCAGGCTCACTGGTCTACAGTTCCCTGGCTTGTCCTTACCATCTTTCCTAAATACTGGTAACACATTAGCCAACCTCCAGTCTTCTGGCACCTCACCTGACTATCGATGATACAAATATCTCAGCAAGGGGCCCAGCAATCACTTGATCAGGTTCCCCATGTTAGGCTATTGCAGACAATGTGGAGGAGAGTGACTTAGCAGTTTGGATCAGAAATTGGCTAGCTGAAAGAAGATCAGAGGGTCGTGGTTAATGGGAAAGGTTCATCCTGGAGTTCAGTTACTAGTGGGGTACCGCAAGGATCCGTTTTGGGGCCTCTGCTGTTTGTCATTTTTATAAATGACCTGAACGAGGGTGTAGAAGGATGGGTTTGTAAATTTACAGATGACTCTAAGGTTTGTGGAGTTGTGAACAGTGCCGAAGGATGTTGCAGGTTACAGAGGGACGTAGATAAGCTTTGGAGCTGGGCTGAGAGGTGGTAAATCGAGTTTAATATGGAAACGTGCAGTGATTCAGTTGGAAGGAGTAACAGGAATACAGAGTACTGGGCTAATGCTAAGATTCTTGGTAGTGTGGATGAGCAGAGAGATCTAGGTGTCCATGTACATAGATCCATTAAAGTTGCCACCCAAGTTGATAGGGTTGTTAAGAAGGCATACGGTGGGTTAGCTTTTATCAGTAGAGGGATTGAGTTTCGTAACCATGAGGTCATGTTGCAGTTGTACAAAATTCTGATGCAGCTGCACGTGGAGTATTGTACCCAGTTCTAGTCGCCACATTATAAGAAAGATGTAGAAGCATTGGAAAGGGTGCAGAAGAGATTTACCAGGATGTTGCCTGGTAAGGAGGGTAAGTCTTCTGAGGAAAGGCTGAGGAACTTCACACTGTTTTAGTTAGAGACAAGAAGGTTGAGAGATGACTTACAAGATGATCAGAGGATTACATGGGGTGGACAGGGAGACTCTTTCTCCTCGGATGGTGATGGCTAGCACGAGGGGGCACAGCTTTAAATTGACGTTGATAGATATAGGATAGATGTCAGAGAGTACTAGGGCGTGGAACACACTGCCTGCAACAGTAACAGTCGGCAACTTTAAGGGGATTTAAATGGTCATTGGATAAACATGTGGATGATAATGGAATAGGGTGGGATAAATAGGCTTCAGATTGGTTTCACAGGTCAGCACTACATGGAGGGCTGAAGGGCCTGTATATTACAATTTATTCAGTTCAGTTGAGTCTCTCAGTACTCCCCTTTTACTTCATATCTGATAGTTGTATTGCTCTGTGGAGCTGCTAATCTAATCGGCTTACCACATCTGTGTGTGGCTGTTGTTGGTGACCAACACCCCCCCCCACCTTGATAGCTGGGTCTTATTACTTTTGCTGATGCAACACTGGGTCTTATTTGGTTATCTGGTTCATACTAACTCCCTATTTGTGTGACAATTGCAACTATCGTATCAATACATGATTTGGAGATGCCGGTGTTGGACTGGGGTGTACAAAGTTAAAAATCACATAACACCAGGTTATAGTCCAACAGGTTTAATTGGGAGCACTAGCTAGTGTGCTTCCAATTAAACCTGTTGGACTATAACCTGGAGTTGTGTGATTTTTTAACTATATCAATTCTGTTTCTACCAGTCGATCACCTCCCTTTTCGATTAGTTATTTCTTGGTATATACCCTCATGATTCCACCTTGCGATTTTTGCAGAAGCAAGATACAGTTACTTGTAACTGTTTGTGCATACACCCCCACCCCATGACTCAGCCTTGTGAATTTTGCAGAAGCAACAACCTTCACAAGGGCCTCTCACATCCAACACCTCCAATAACACCAACCCCAACCATCCCTCAGCTCCCCACCCACACCCTCCACACCCTCCAGCACCACCCACCTCAGACACCCAACCCAGGGTCTAAAATGGCGGCGGCCTGCTCCAGGGGACGGTCCATTTGATCAATGGGCGTCCTCGGGGGCGAGGGGTGAGGGGCGGAGAGAAAGACAGGATTCTGTGGGCGTGGCCTTGACCTCAATGGGCGTGGTGGGAGAATGGTGGGTGTGTCCTGCGTACAGGCGGCGGAGAGCGACCTTAAGGGGCGGGGCCGAAGCCGAGGCTATCGCGGCGCCATCTTGATCGTGAGCGGAGTGACCGGGTGAGAACCGCGAGGGGAGGGTGGGACTGGCCGGGAAGGGGCAAGGGGCGAGGGGGGA
>NC_057752.1:15955209-15961481 GCF_004010195.1 Chiloscyllium plagiosum
CTGTGTAGCTGTGGGTGGGGGGACAGTGTAGCTGCAGACAGTGTTGGGGATGGGGTGGGGGAAGGTATGACGGTGTAGCTGCAGTAAGCAGTGGGGGTTGTGTTGAGCCGCTCATGTGTATGTAGCTGCCCCATCCAGGGCAGGTGAGGAGTATTCCGTTACACTCCTGATTTGTGCCTTGTGTGTGGTGTGTCGGGTCTGGGCAATCCATATGCTATTGCTGTCCTGCATCGGGAATCATCTGGTTCTCGGAATTTGTCAGGCATTATTGCCATTTACTTTTGTGTACCACTTCAATGTTTATTGTAACTTTAAGAAGCCCCTGTTTTGGATTTATCAGTTTCCTCCTTTTGCTGTACTGTGCAGAGTGAGTTTGCTGTTGCATTCTCATTTGCAGTATTATCTGCTCTACCATTGACAAACCTTGCTTTGAACTTAAATATGGAAAAAAAACTTGTACTGCGCATGCATTTAATGTAACACTGCATCTGCTGAGGAGGAAAACCTTCCCACTATCTGTCAGAGTAATTGTGAAAGCATAAAGCATCTCATCAGGTCAGCAAGTTGTTTGACTAGCTTGCTAATCAAGATATTGTAGGATATGGCCACTGATGTGACCTGGCTATTTTATGATAAGTGAAAATACTTCAATGAAGTTAGCATTTTTTGTGTCCACAGTGCAGTACTAGACAACTGGAACACACAAATAAGAAGCCTGAGTTACGTGTACATGTGGCCATTTCACCATCTTTGTGTCTGCGTTGTGGATGTGCATGAGACAGACTCCTTCAGAGATGTGAAGTGACGATAGATAACTATGTACTAACAGTGAGTACCAGACAGCAGCCAGAATTGTTCAAATGAGTTTCATTACCTTCTAAGCCTTGGCAACAATGTTTGTGGCTTTTCAGCATACAATCCTGACAACTTGACTAATGCATAACATGAGTTTGTCTAACATCTCATTTTATCTTTATAAACTATTTTACTAAAGATTCCAAAAAGGACTCATTAATATCGTAACTGAACAGTTATACCAAAATGTGATTGAGAGTTTGCGTGGTGATGAATCTGATGTCGAAGGTTACATTGACTAGTGGTTTGCAACTAAATGGGGTGGGTGCATGGGGTGGGTGGAGGGCTATACAAATTTAAAATAAGACCATATCAGTAAGAGATTTATAACTAGCAGCAAGATGGATGCAGAATCTACGTGAATTGATTTGAAGGATATGAAGGGCAGAAGCCACATTTCAGTTTTACGAAGTAGAGTGAGTAACTGTGAGCACCCCAGGAAGGATAATACCGTACTGGCTCTGGGTGGTGTGCAGCAATGATTTACAAAACGGACTTGAACATCAGACACCAATGTCAGGAGCGATTGTACAAACTCAGGTTATGTTCCCTGAAACATAGAAGAATAAGGAGTGTTTTGTTTGAAGTTTAGAGATATTAAAGGGAGTGGATAGGTAGATAGAAAATATATACACAGGTTGGAGAATCTAAGGCTAAAGGGTGCTGTCCTAAAGAGTTTGAGCCAGACCTTGCATAAGTAAAATTAGGAAACTACTCTACATGCAAATAGTGGTAGAAGTTTGGAACTCTTCCACAAAGAACAATGTTTCCTTAATGGATTATTTTTAAACTGACATTGAGAGATAACAGATTATGAGTAAATGTTATTGTTTTGGAGTTAGCCTGCTGATCGGTTTTGTTTACATCAAGTGGCAAAATATAGTGAAGGGATTAAATGGCATGCTCTTTTCATGTTCCTGGTAGGGGTGATCTCAGAACTTTGTGTATAGGAGTTGGGAGGTCATGTTGCAGATGTACAGGGTGTTGGTTAGGCCACTTCTGGAAAATTGCATGCAGTTCTGGTCTCCTACCTATTGGAAGGATGTTGTGAAACTTGAAAGAGCGCAGAAAAGATTTACAAGGATGTTGCCAGAGTTGGAGTATTTGAGCTATAGGGAGAGGCTTGAATAGGCTGGGGTTGTTTTCCCTGGAGTGTCAAAGGCTGAGCAGTGACCTCATAGAGGTTTATAAAATCATGAGGGGCATGGATAGGGTAAATAGTTTTTGTTTCTCTGGAGTTGGGGAGTCCAGAACTAGAGGACATAGGTTTAGGGTGAGAGAGGAAAGATATGAAAGGGACCTAAGGGGCAACTTTTTCATGCATGGTACGTGTTTGGAATGATCTGCCAGAGGAGGTGGTGGAGGCTGGTACAATTACAATATTTAACAGGCATCTGGATGGGTATATGAATAGGAGGAGTTTAGAGGGATATGGGCCAAGTGCTGGAAAATGGGACTAGATTAGGTTGGGATATCTGGTCGGCAGGGACGAGTTGGACCGAAGGGTCTGTTTCCGTGCTGTGCGTTTCAATGACTCTATAATCCATCACCCTAATTGGAGTGTTCTATAAGAGTACTACATAGAGGAAGAAATAATGTGTAGACAAGTCTATGGTAAGTAGCAGAAATGGGATAAATAGAAAAATGAGACTTGGGAGCATGATCAGTGTTGGTCTGGTTGTGGTCTCCTCTGCCTCCTGTAATCCTAGACTACCTTGGCTATCAAAAAGCTGGGACCAACTTTCCTCATTCCTGAAGAAGGGCTAATGCCCGAAACGTCGATTCTCCTGTTCCCTAGATGCTGCCTGACCTGCTGCGCTTTTCCAGCAACACATTTCCATATCAAAAAGCTATCCAACTTAACCTTGAACAAGTTCAGCAACCCAGCCTCTGCTGCTTTCTGGGAAAGAGAATGCCAAAACCTAATGACCCTCTGAAAGTATAGAAATTCTCCTCCTCTCTATGAAAAGGGAGCCTTCTCATTCTTAACAAAAACAGAAGGTGCTGGAAAAGCTTAGCAGGTCTGGCAGCATCTGTGAAAAGAAATTAGTTTGTTTCAGGTCTGGTGACCCATGCTCAGAACACACTGAAAATGAAATATCTTATCTACAGGGGAACCTCAATTATCCGGCATTTGATTACCTGAATTTTGGTTTATCTGGACAATATGCTTGGCTAAACTGTGGTATCTGGCATTCAGTTATTCGAACAAAATACTCCCTGCCTGTGTCGTTCAGATAATCAAGGTTCCTTTGTAGTCACCTCAAGATTTTACAGGTTTCAATAAACTAATCTCTCATTCATCTAACTATCAATGGATAGGGGCCCGACCTTCTCAACCTTCCTTCGCATGATAAGCCCTTAATCACAGGAATGAGTTGAATGGGACTTCTCATCCTTTTGCAAACAACAAGACCAAAACAATACACAGAGCTTCAGATGTGGTCTCACACAGATCCTGTCCAATTGTACTCCATTCCCTTGCAGCAAGAGGGGAAAGATATAAAAAAGACCTATGAGGCAACATTTTCACATAGAGGGTGGTACGTGTATGGAATGAGCTGCCAGAGGAAATGGTGGAGGCTGGTACAATTGCAACATTTAAGAGGCAGTTGGATGGGTATATGAATAGGAAAGGTTTGGAGGGACATGGGTTGGGATATCTGGTCGGCATGGATGGGTTGGACCGAAGAGTCTGTTTCCATGCTATACATTTCTATGACCCTAAATGATAGGATTCTATTAGTCTTCCTAACCTCTTGCTGTACCTGTACACTAACTTTTTGTGATTTGTGTACCAGGATACCCAGATAACTTTGTGCCACTGAGTTCTACAATCACTCTCCATTTAAATAGCATACTCCTATGAAAGTAGCAAGTTTGCATTTTTTCCATCTGCCAAATATTTGTCCATTCACTTAACTCTATATCCGTTTGATATCCTATCTGGATGCGATTGGCAAGTTTATTTGCCATATATTTGATATTATCATCCAGATCATTGGTTGGTTTGTAGGTAAATGAGGCCCTAACACTGATCCCTGTAACATCCACTAATTACAGTTTTCCAACTCACAAAAGACTTATTTATACCTATTCTCTGCATCCTATTTGCTACCAATCCTCTAACCTTTCGATGCTAATAAGCTACTCCATCCACCATGAGCCACGATTTTGAGTTGTCTTTTGTGGCACATTATCAATAACCTTTTGGAAATCCACATACAACAGCTGACAGATGTCAACCCCTGCAGATAACCTGGCAGATGAAATGATGATATTGAAAAATCAAAACAGTGTGGTCCTAGTTTATTTACTATGTGGAAATCCAGTAAGAGAAAAAACATTCCAGAGCCTTGTAATTACTGATCACCAGATGAAATATTGAAGAAATTGGAAAAACATCTTGGTGGTAGTGCTCGCAACAGGGTAAGGTTTAAGTTACAGGTCAAAGAGTGACACAAGTAGGAAATAGCTTGACAAAGAACAAATTCAGAGGAATGGAGGATGGAGCTACAATAGGCAAACTGAACAAAGAAATCTTTGAAAAGCAAAGAGACAGGAATAGCTTTGCCATGATGAATGTGGAAAGAATTTTTCCTATTGTGGGGGAGTCCAGATCTAGACACTATTTTAAAAGTCAGGGGATTGCCCTTTTAGGACAGGTGATGAGAATTCTTTTTGAGGTTTGTCTGGCTTTGGAACTGTCCACCCCCTAAGTCAGTGGAAGAGGGGTTATTAAATCTTTTTAAGGTGGAGGTGGATCGATTCTGCTATGTTATTGGAAAAGCTGGGAGTGCAGAATTTGAATCATAGAGCAGCCATGATCTCACCAAATGCCAAAGCAAGCTTTAGAATCATAGAATCCCTACGGTGTAGAAACAGGCCCTTTGGCCCAACAAGTCCACACCAACCTTCCGAAGAGTAACCCACTCAGATCCATTTCCCTACCCTATTATTCTGTATCTACCCCTGACCAATGCACCTAACCTACACATCCCTGAACACTATGGGATAATTTAGCATGGCCAATTCACCTAACCACATCTTTGAATTGTGGGAGGAAACCGGGGCACCCAGAGGGAACTGATGCAGACGCGGGGAGAATGTACGAACTCCACGCAGACAGTTGCTGGAATCAAACCCGGGTCCTTGGTGCTGTGAGGCAGCAGAGCTAACCACTGAGCCACTGTATCATGTTTTTTATTTTGCAAAGTTTGAAGGGCCACAGTCCATCTTTTGTTCCTCATCTGTTCATATGTATTGAGACAATGACCAAGTGGCATTATTGCTAAATTGTTAATCCAGAAATGCAGGTAATGTATTGAGGACCTGGGTTTGAATCCTGCCACAACAGATGGAATTTGATTTCAATAAATATCTGGAATTAAAGAGTTTAAAGATGTCAGTGAATTAATTGGCAATTGTCAGAAGCACCCATCTCGTTCACTAATGTCCTCTAGGGAAGGAAACTGCTATCCTGCCACTGACGTGTGCTCCAGAACCTTCTGCTCCCTGAGCCAAGCTGTTCCAGTACAGTTACAACATTGGCATCTAGCCAACAATGTGGAAAATTGTCCAGGTATGTCCTGTACACAAAAATCCAACCTGGCCAATTACCGCCCCCATCAGTCTACTCTCGATCATCAGTAAAGTGATGGAAGGGGTCATCAACAGTGCTATCAAGCAGCACTTGCTCTGTGACACCCAGTTTGGGTTTCACCAGGGCCACTCAGCTCCTGACCTCATTACGGCCTTGGTCCAAACATGGACAAAAGAGCTGAATTCCAGAGGGGAGGGGAGAGTGACAGCCCTTGACATCAAGGCAGCATTTAACTAAGTATGGCATCATTGAGCTCTGGCAAAACTGGAATCACTGGGTATCGGGGGCAAACCCTCCACTGATTAGAGTCATATCTGACACATAGGAAGATGGTCGTGGTTCTTTTTGGAGGGTCAGTCACCTCAGCTCCAGGCCATCTCTGCAGGAGTTCCTCAGGATAGTGTCCTAGGCCCAACCATCTTCAGCTGCTTCATCAATGACCATAAGGTCTCTCATAAGGTCAGAAGTGGGGATGTTTGCCAATGAATGCACAGTGTTCAGCATACGTGACTCCTCAGGTACTGAAACAGTCCATGTTCAAATGCAACAAGTTCTGGACAATATTCACGCTCGGGCCAACAAGAGACAAGTAACATTCGCGCCGCACAAATGCTAGACAATGACCATCTACTACAAACCGACCGACTCCCACAGCTACCTGGACTACACCTCCTCCCATCCTGCCCCCTGTAAAAACGCCATCCCATTCTCCCAATTCCTTCGACTCCGCCGCATCTGCTCCCAGGAGGACCAGTTCCAAACACGCACAACCCAGATGGCCTCCTTCTTCAAGGACCGCAATTTCCCCCCCGAC
>NC_057752.1:15962098-15964714 GCF_004010195.1 Chiloscyllium plagiosum
TGACCTCTTTCCACCTATCACATTTCCGACGCCCCTCCCCCAAGTCCCTCCTCCCTACCTTTTATCTTAGCCTGCTGGACAAACTTTCCCCATTCCTGAAGAAGGGCTTATGCCCGAAACGTCGATTCTCCTGTTCCCTGGATGCTGCCTGACCTGCTGCGCTTTTCCAGCAATGACCATCACCAATAAGAGACACTCCAAACACCGTCCCTTGACATTCAACAGCGTTACCATCACTGAATCCTCCACTGTCAACATCCTTGGGGTTACCATTAACCAGAAACTCCACTGGACTCACCACATAAATGCAGTGGCGACAAGAGCAGGTCAGAGGTGAGGGATACTGTGGCGAGTAACTCACCTCCTGACACCCCAAACCTGTCCACCATCTACAAGGCACAAGTTAGGAGTATGATGGAATACTCCCCACTTGCCCGAATGGGTACAGCCCCAACAGCACTCAAAACTTGACACCGTCCAGGGACAAAGCAATATGCGTAATTGGTACCACACCTACAAACATTCGACCTCTCCACCATGGGTACTCCGTAACTGCAGTGTGGACTATCTACAAGATGCACTGCAGGAATTCACCAAAGATCCTTACACAGCACTTTCCAAACCCACAATCACTTTCACCTAGAAGGACAAGGGCAGCAGGTACTTGGGAAAACCACCACTTGCAAGTTCCCCTCCAAGCCACTCACCTCCTGACTTGGAAATATTCTGCTGTTCCTTCATAGTCGTTGGGTCAAAATTCTGGAATTCCCTCCCTACCGGCATTGTGGGTCAACCCACAGAAAGTGGACTGCAGCGATTCAAGAAGGCAGCTCAGCACCACCTTCGCAAGGGCAACTAGGGATGGGCTATACATGCTGGCCAGCATGTGACACCTAAATCCCAGAAATGAATAAAACAAAAATCCTGTACTGGTCTGGATTACATGTGACGTGACTCCAGACCCACTGCGATTAGAGATGGGTAATAAATGCTGACCTAGGTAGTGGCACCCTCATTCCGTGATTGAATTTTAAAAAAAAAGTGAAGACAGTATGAAAACTTAATCGACAAGACCACATAATCATAAGAGATAAGAGGAATGTATAATTGGATTAATAACCAAGGAAGAAATAGCAAAATGCTTGGAAATTAGCTAAAACAGAAAGCAGAGAGGTAAAGGTTTGTTGTTTGGATTGGTCAAAAGTAGAAAGTACAGTTCCACAAAAATCCATGCTGAGACACATCTGTAATTGACATTAATAATTGGAAGAAATTAGAAAACTTTCAGATTGGCCAGATAGCTAGTAAACGAATTTCAACTTAAATAAATATGGAGTGGTGCACTTTGGAAGAACGCAAACATCACCTTGTGTTGAAAGACTTTTTTTTTAAAGTTTGAATTTCAAAATATTGGCACAAAGGTGTTAGTTATTTTTGTGAAGGGCTTTCGTTTTAAGGAAAAGGTCGGTGTGTCATTTTAGAACAGTGACCTAATCCACTATGTGACAATGAACATTAATTTCAGGCCCTTGATACAAAGGTCTTTATACTGTTGAGTTTATAACAGAGTAAACATGTAAGGCTTTATTTTCAGTTCAGATGAATAAGCTTTGAGCAAGTATTTTTTAAAAACGAACTTCACTGGATCTTATGAAATCAAAACAAAACTCAGTTATGTGAATTATGTTATGAGTACTCCAAACAGGATACAATCAAGTACCTCATGTTATGAGGAGGAGGATAGTCCAGAAAAAAATGTGCTTACCGTACTGAAAGAAAGGAAGGAATGAATAAAAATATTAGAACAATGGGAGAATTAATGTTCACAATTTGATCCTCTAGCAATCAGCTTGGGTAATACTGATATTCTTTAAAGGTTAGACAGCATAATATTTTATCTTCCAGAAAGCTATCCAAGTGACTGACAATGGCTGTTACAGGCTCATAAATCAAATTGTGTGAACAGGGAAGGAAAAACATTAGGGAGTAAGTTCAGAGGCACCATTGTTGAATTTAGAAGCAAGTTTAGTTTCTATCCTAAGAGTAGCTCAGGGCAATTCAAGAACCAGTTGCCTCAGCAGAAGGGTTTAACTTTTGAAACTATCAAAACAGAAAAGGCAGCATTGTGAAGAGAAATCAAGAGTTAACATTTCTGGTCTGGTGACCCTTACCTGCTGAGGAAGGGTCTCTGCACCCACAGTGTTAATTCTGATTTATCTGCACAGTTGCTGCCTGACCTGCTGCCGTCTTCCAGCAATTTCTGTTTTTGATTCTGATTTACCAAATCAGGAGAACATGAGGACTCTGGGTCTATACTCGATGGAGTTTAGAAAGATGAGGGGGGATCTAATTGAAATATACTGAATAGCCTAAATAGAGTAGATGTTGGGAAGATGTTTCCATTGGTAAGAGAGCCTTAGAGTAAAGGGAAGGCTATTTAGAATGGAGATGAGGAGAAGCCTCTTCAGCCAGAGAGCGATGAATCTATGGAATTCATTGCCACAGAAGGCTGGGGAGGCCAGGTCATTGACTATATTTAAGACTGAGATAGATAAGTCCTTGAGTACCGAGGGATCAAAGGTTACAGGAGAAAGTGGGAGAATGGGGTTGAGAAAC
>NC_057752.1:15965931-15969976 GCF_004010195.1 Chiloscyllium plagiosum
AGATTACTTGCAGTGTGGAAACAGGCCCTTTGGCCCAACAAGTCCACACTGACCCGCCGAAGCGCAACCCACCCAGACCCATTCCCCTACATTTGCCCCTTCTCCTAACACTACAGGCAATTTAGCATGGCCAATTCACCTAACCTGCACATTTTTGGACTGTGGGAGGAAACTGGAGCACCCGGATGAAACCCACACAGACACGGGGAGAATGTGCAAACTCCACACAGTCAGTCGCCTGATGCGGAAATTGAACCCGGGTCTCTGGCGCTGTGCAGGCAGCAGTGCTAACCACTGTGCCACCGTGCTGCCCCAAAAAGCGGCTCAGGCCTGAGGTTGGAATTAAAGCCTTGTCCCTGGTGCTGTGAGGCAGCAGTGTCAACCACTCAGTCACTGTGCCGCCCACGTGATAAAGTTTTTTCTGTTAAAAAAAATGTTCAGCCTCAAGTGAATTTGTCTCTGACTAACTGACATGTTAACTAAATAAGCAAAAATAATATGGTCTATCTATGATTTGTCAGAAACTGAGCGAGGTGATCCAGGAATGCAGCATAGGACAGCATAATTAAAATGTTAACAATTCAATGGGATTTGTTTGTAGCAATATAGAATCAAAATACAATACAGCACTGAAACAAGCCCTTCGGTCCCCTAAGCCTGTGCCAATTCCTATTCCTTGTTTAGACCTATTACTTATTGCCCATATGTTATATATATCTCTGTTCATCTCACATTCATGTGTTCATCAAGATACTTCTGAAATGTTGTTTCCACCACCTTTGCTGGTAGTGCCTTCCCGGTACCCACCACTTTCTGCATGAAACATTTTCCCCCAATTCACCCCTAAACTTTTCCCCCTCTCACCTTGAACCTATGTCATCTTGTAATTGATGTTTCCACCCTGGAGAAAAAGCCTCTGACTACACACTCTATATATGCCTTTCATAATTTTGTAGACCTCTATTAGGTTACTCCTCAGTCTCGACTTTTCCACTGAAAACAATCAGTTTATTCGACCTCTCCTCATAACAATAACCCTAAAGATCAGGCAATATCCTGGTAAATCTTCTCTGAACCCTCTCCAAAGCATACGTGTCCTTCTGGTAGTGTGGTGACCAGAACTGCGCACAATATTTCAAATTGTTGCAGAACTGAAGTTTTCTACAGCTGTAGCATAACTTGCCGACTTTTATATTTGATACCCTGGCCGATGAAGGCAAGCATGCTGAAAGCCAACGTGCTGAATTCCTTAATAATCATCTTATCCACCTGTGTTTCCACTTTCAGGGATCTGTGGACCATGTATGTTCAGATCCCTCTGTATATGGATATTCCATTTATTGTATAATTCTCCCATGAATTTGATCTTCCAAAATGCATTACCTTGCATTTGTTCAGATTAAACTCTATCTGCCCAAATCTAAAATCTGTTTATATCCCACTGTATCCTTTGCCAATCCTCCTCACCATCTGCAACTCCACCAATTTTGATGTCATCTGCAAACTTACATCAGACTACCTACACTTTCCTCAATATGTATCATGGACCTGTGATCATGTGTAGTGGACAGTGAAGCAGGTTAACTCAGTACAACGGGACCAGGATAAGATGGACAAATAGGTTGAGGACTAACAGATGGACTTTAGTCTAGATAAATGTGAGGTGCTACACTTTGGTAGGGCAAATCAGAGCAGGATTAATATGCTTAATGGTAAGGTCCTGCGGAATGTTGCTGACAAAGACCTTGGAATGCAGGTTCACAGTTTCTTGAAAGTGGAGTCGCAGGCAGACAGCGTACTGAAGAAAGCATTTGGTCTGCTTGCTTTTATTGGTCGGTCCATTGAGAATAGGAGTTCATCCGGGTGCTCCAGTTTCCTCCCACAGTCCAAAAATGTTGCAACTGTACAGGACATTGGTTAGGCCCCTTTTGGAATACTGCATTCAATTCTGTTTCCTTGCTATAGGAAAGATGTTGTGAAACTTGAAAGGATTCAGAAAAGATTGACAAGGATGTTGCTAGGGTTGGAGAATTTGAGCTGTAGGGAGAGGCTGAATAGGCTGGGGCTGTTTTCCCTGGAGTGTCAGAGGCTGAGGGGTGACCTCATAGAAGTTTATAAAATCATGAGGGGCATGGGTAGGGTGAATAGTCATGGTCTTTTCCTCAGAATACAGTAGTCCAAAACTAGAGGGCATAGTTAAGGTGAGAGGGAAAACGATTTAAAAGGGACCTAAGGGGCAATATTTTCACACTGAGGATGGTGCGTGTATGGAACGACCTGCCAGAGGAAGTAATGGAGACTGGTACAATTATAATTACAACATTTAAAAGGCATCCGGATGGGCATATGAATAGGAAACGTTTAGAGGGATATGGACGAAATGCTCGCAAGTGGGACTAGATTAATTTAGGATGTCTGGTCATTCTTGTCACCACCTCCAAAAAATGTAATCAAGTCAATGAGACATTACCTTATTTGCACAAGCCCATGTTGCCTATCACTAACTGGTCCATTTGCTTCCAAATGTGAATAAATCTTGTCTGTCAGTATCTTCTTTAAAGAGGCAAAAAAAACTGCAGGTGCTGTAATCCAAAGTTGACAAGCAGGAGGCTGGAGGAACACAGCAAGCCAGGCAGTATCAGGAGGTGCAGAAGTCAATGTTTCTGGTGTACCCTTCAGTCCTGAAGAAGGGTCACACCCGAAGTGTCAACTTGTGCACTTCCTGATGCTGCCTGGCTTGCTGTGTTCCTCCAGTATCTTCTCTAAAAGCACCATTGATGTCAGGCTCACTGGTCCATAATTACCTGGATTATCTATTTCCCTTCATAAACAAAAGAACAACATTGGCCATTCTCCAGTCCACTGGAACCTTGCTTAAGGCCAAAGAGGGTGCAAAGATATCTAAGGCCCCAACTATTTCTCCCTTGCCTCATGCAGTATCTTGGAATAGATCCTGTCTGCCCCTGTCCACCTTAATGTATTTCAAGACACCCAGCACTTTTTTGTTCATTATGTTGACCTGCCCCAGAGTACTTGCACCTTTCCCTAACCTCAATATCCCTCATGTTCTTCTCTTTGGTGAATACCAATGTAAAGTACTCATTAAGGATCTCACCCATTTTTTCTGGCTCCATACATAACTTCCCTCCTTTGACCTTGAGTTGGCCTACTCTTTCCCTAGCTCCCCTTTTGCTCCTGGTATGTATAAAATGCCTTGGGATTTGCCTTACTCTGCTGACCAAGGACTTTTCAAAGCCTCTTTTAGCCATTCTGACTCATGTTTGAGCTCTTTCCTACTTTCTCGATATTCGTCAATGCTCCTCAGTGTCTGAAAAGTTGGTAGAAATTGGAGCCATTACCAGACTTAAGAGGGAAATTGAGAAACAAATTTGTAAGGATATCTCAGTTATCTGTAAGAATAATAGGATGCTTATGGTATGGGATTTTAACATTCCGAACATAGACTGGTACTGCCGTAGTGTTAAGGGTTTAGATGGAGAGGAATTTGTTAAGTGACTACAAGAAAATTTTCAGATTCAGTATGTGAATGTACTTACTAGAGAAGGTGCAAAACTTGATCTACTCTTGGGAAATAAGGCAGGGCAGGTGACTGAGGTGTCAGTGGGGGAGCACTTTGAAAGGGTTGACCAGATGTAAAAGTTGAAGTTCCAAATTGGAGAAAGGCCAATTTTGACGGTATTAGACAAGAACTTTCAAAAGCTGATTGGTGACAGATGTTTGCAGGTAAAGAGACGGCTGGAAAATGGGAAGTCTTCAGAAATGAGTTAAGGAGAGTCCAGAGGAAGTATATTCCTGTGAGGGTGAAAGGAAAGGCTGGTAGGTATAGGGAATGCAGGATGTCAAAGAAATTGAGGGTTTGGTTAAGATAAAGAAGGAAGCATATGTCAGGTATAGACAGGATAGATCGAGTGAATCCTTAGAGTATAAAGGCAGTAGGAGAATACTTAAGAGGGAAATCAGGAGGGTAAAAAAGGGACATGAGATAGCTTTGGCAAATAGAATTAAGGAGAATCCAAAGGGTTTT
>NC_057752.1:15972989-15999742 GCF_004010195.1 Chiloscyllium plagiosum
GCTTATCTCTCCACGCTTCAGGCTCTCTGCCTTTATTCCTGATGAAGGGCTTTTGCCCGAAACGTCGATTTTGCCTGTCCTCGGATGCTGCCTGAATTGCTGTGCTCTTCCAGCACCACTGATCCAGAATGTCTTTTCCTTGGGCTGGGGGAGTCCGGAACTAGAGGGCATAGGTTTAGGGTGAGAGGGGAAAGATATAAAAGAGACCCAAGGGACAACGTTTTCACGCAGAGTATGGAATGAGCTGCCAGATGAAGTGGTGGAGGCTGGTACAATTGCAATATTTACAAGTAATCTGGATGGCTATGTGAATAGGAAGGGTTTGGAGGAATATGGGCCAGGTGCTGGCAGGTGGGACTAGATTGGGTTGGGATAGCTGTTCGGCATGGACAGGTTGGACTGAAGGGTCTCTTTCCTATGACTGTGACTGTAAGTATTTAGATGAACACACAAAATGCCATAATATACAAAGCCTGGACCAACTGGAAAATGGGATTAGATTAGGAACACGCATAATGACTCATAGGTATGATGAGCTGAAAGAACTCTTTCTGTGCTATAATACTTTATAACTCTGAGTCATATCTTTTGAGCACAGAATGTTACAATGATTTTTGACTTTGTTCACTCCAGTCCAAATCCAGCACCTCCACATCATGTTACAATAATGTGTTGGCAGCAGTCTGTACCTGGCCTCAACTTCCTCATTGAGACAGCAGGGGAACCTTGTAGTATCCAAACTATTGATTATATCTATCATTGATCTGTTTTCTTTGCTTCCTGAGGCAGGTGCTATACAAGATTCCCTGACTCAAGATGCCTGCGGGTGTGTACTATTCAGTGCCATACTGTGCCATTTTTGTTTTGCCGATTCTTCTAATGGATGTGCCAGCTGTGGAGGGATACGTGTGTGCAGTAAGTCTCACTTCAAAATAAGCATTTTAAAAATAATCTGTTTTCCCTCCCATTCTGGCCCATATTAGGGGGAAAGGTTGAAAGTTTATTTATGTGCTGCTGTGATGACCCATTCAGTGAGTGAATGCCCCATTGGGATATATTCTTGAACCATACACCTCAGTTCCTGGTCTGTACTAACCCACATTAACTCACCAAGAACAGTGATGTCAAATGAGAGGCATTTCCAGAAGGCATTGGAGAAAGTACCACATTTAAAAAAAAAAAAGGGTTATTGCACAAAGTAGGAACTCATGATGTAGAGAGTAACATAGGTGCATGGATAGAAGCTTGGCTGGCTGGCCGAAAATGACAAGTATTTATAAATAGGTCCAATTTAGCAAGATGTGACAAGTGGAGTCTCATAGGGGTCTTTGCTGGGCCACAACCTCTTACATTTTATGTCAAGTTACTTTAACTGAAAGGAGCAAAGGCACAGTGACCACATTTGCAGAACGTGCACACACAGGTAGGCAGGAAATTGTTATGTCACCTACATAACACGGATATATACTGATGTGGTTAAGTAAAGTTGGTTGGGCAAAAATCTGACAGTTGGAGTGTAATGTGGTAAAATTGCAACCCCTTACTGTACTCCTTGTACACTCACGACTTTGTGGCCAAATTTCGTCTGAACTGCATCTACAAGTTCGCTGATGACACCATTGTTGTCGGCCAGACAATGTCGAGACAGAATGCAAGAAAGAGTGAGTGCTTGGCAACATGGTGCTAAGCTAACAATCTCTCCCTCAATGTCAGCAAACCTAAAGAGCTGGTCATTGACATCAGAATCCAGGAGGTCGAAAGCATCAAGTTCCTAGGAGTGACTATCACCAGCAATCTGTCCTGGTCCACCCACATTGATGCAATGGTCAAGAAGGCACAACAGTGCCTCCTCTTCCTCAGGAAGCTAAGGAAATTCAGCATATCCATAAGGACCCTCTCCAATGTTTACAGATGCACCATAGAAATCATGTTATTTTTTATTCATTTGTGGGATGTGGGTGTTGCTGACTGGCCAACATTTATTACCCGTCCCTAGTTGCCCTTGATTAAGTGGTGGTGAGCTGCCTTGATGAACTGCTAAAGTTCACTTGCTGTGGGTGGACAATCCCATTAAGGAGGGAAATCTAGGATTTTGACCCAGCAACAGTAAAGGAACGGTGACTCCCGCGTATGGAGTCGGGTATTACAAGGGGGCATAGCTTTAAATTAAGGGGGGGTAGATATAGGACTGAAGTTAGGGGTAGGTTCTTCACTCAGCGAGTCGTAAGTTCATGGAATGCCCTGCCAGCAGCAGTGGTGGACTCTCCCTCTTTATGGGCATTTAAGCGGGCATTTGATAGGTATATGGAGGATAGTGGGTTAGTATAGGTTAGGTGGGCTTGGATCGGCGCAACATCGAGGGCCAAAGGGCCTGTACTGCGCTGTATTCTTCTATGTTCTATATTTCCAAGTCAGGATGGTGGGTGGTTTGGAGGGGAACTTGCAGGGGGTGGTGTTCCCATGTATCTGCTGCCCTTGTCCTTCTAGATGGAAGTAGTCAGGAGGGCTGATGAGGGATTATTTCTAAGATGTCACCTGCTTCTTAGATGCTCCCTGACCAGCTGTGCTTTTCCAGCACCACACTCTCGACTCTGATCTCTAGTATCTACAGTCCTCACTTTCTCCTCTGGAAGTTGGTGTGGTTTTGGAAGGTGCTGTGTGATGATCTTTGATGAATTTTTGTAGTGCATCTTGTACATAGTAAATGAGTGTCGGTGGTGGAGGGAATGGATGCTTGTGGATATAGTGCCACAGTGGCACAGTGGTTAGCACTGCTGCCTCACAGCGCCAGAGACCCGGGTTCAATTCCCGACTCAGGCGACTGACTGTGTGGAATTTGCACATTCTCCCCGTGTCTGCGTGGGTTTCCTCCAGGTGCTCTGGTTTCCTCCCACAATCCAAAAATGTGCAGGTTAGGTGAATTGACCATGCTAAATTGTCCGTAGTATTAGGTGAAGGGGTAAATGTAGGAGTATGGGTCTGGGTGGTATATGCTTCGGAGGGTCGGTGTGGACTTGTTGGGCCGAAGGGCCTGTTTCCACACTGTAAGTAATCTAATCTAATCAAACAGGTTGCTTTGTCTTGGATGGTGTCAATTTCTTGAATGGTTTTGGGGCTGCACCCGGATACATTGTGGCTTGGTACCTGAACTACTCTGCTCAGGACTGTAAGAAATTACAAAAAGTTGTGAACATAGCCCAGACCTTCACGCAAATCAACTCCCATCCATTGACTGCATATCCTGAGCATTGTAGTTCAGGTACCAAGCTATGATGCATCCAGGTGTAGCCCCAACAACACTCAAGAAATTGACACCATCCAAGACAAAGCATCCTGTTTGATTGGCACTGCATCCACAAGCATCCACTCCTTCCACCACCGACACTCTGTAGCAGCAGTGTATAGTATCTACAAGATGCTGTGGAAAGGCAGCCAACATCACCAAATACCCTTCACACCCCGATTATAATCTCTTCCAACCTCTACATCAGGCAGACCATACAAAAGCTTAAACACATGTACCAACAGGTTCAAGAGCAGCTTCTTCCTGCTGTTGATCTTGCTTTTTGTGCACCTTCTTTGCAGCTATAACTTTGTATTCCTCACGTGTTCAATCACCCTAAGATCTTGATAAGTTATGATCTACCTGTACTGAGTGCAAAATAAAACTTTTCACTACTTCGGTACATGTGACAATAATAAATCAAAATGTGAAGGTTTTCATTTTGGCAGAAAGAATAAAAAAAAGCAGAGTATCATTTGAATAGCAAACATCTGTAGAATTCCAAGGTCCACCAGTATCTAGGTGTTCTAGTGTATAAGTCACAAAGTTGGTACAGGAAACAATTTAGAAGGCCAACATAATGCTGATTTTATTATCAGAGGAATTGAATAACAGATGGTATTCTTTACTTATACAGCAATTTTGCTATGTATAGTTTTGGTTTCCTTATAGTTTTGGGAGATTTCCTAAATTGAATGGTGTAGCAGGCTTGAAGGGCAGAATGGCCTACTCC
Organism: Chiloscyllium plagiosum; assembly: GCF_004010195.1. Taxonomy (NCBI): domain Eukaryota; kingdom Metazoa; phylum Chordata; class Chondrichthyes; order Orectolobiformes; family Hemiscylliidae; genus Chiloscyllium; species Chiloscyllium plagiosum. Next base: position 15,977,006 of record NC_057752.1, read on the forward strand.
TGCTTTTAAGTGCTATATTCTCCCCATACAGCCCAGCTGTGCCAAGCTGTATCTTCCAAATTCCTCAGTCACCGGATGCATCTCTTTAAGCAGAGACCCTGTAGCCCCATGCATTTTACTTGGTAGCCCCTAGAAAGGGCACCTAGCTCATTATGACTACACAAGAACTGCTTTTTGAGAGCCTTTTTCTTGGGGGCTGAAAGACTATCTGCAGTTAGTGCAGCATTTGTTCCTGTTGTTTACAGTTGGGAACATTTTGCACAACTCAGAAAATCAAATTGCTCCCCCCTCCCAAATTAACTAGAATTAAAGAGACCCTCTCAAAACATAGCAATCTTATAAACTTTGCATTTGTAACATTTTGTTTTAACATCTACTCATTGTATTTTTTACCATTGTTCTGCAATATCTTGCCTCTATCCAGCCACTTTGCTAACTGGTGCAGATCCTTCTGTCTCCTAAAGGAATTAGAGTAAAATCACTTCCAGTGTGAAAACCTGTCTGTAGTTTTTGAGAAGCACCCCTTCTTTCTGAAATCGGTTGCCATTGTGAATAAACTTTAGGACAGAGATGAGGAGAGACTTCTTCACCCAGAGAGTGGTGGCTGTGTGGAATGCTCTGCCCCAGAGGGCAGTGGATGCCCAGTCTCTGGATTCATTTAAGAAAGAGTTGGATAGAGCTCTCAAGGATAGTGGAATCAAGGGTTATGGAGATAAGGCAGGAACAGGATACTGATTAAAGATGATCAGCCATGATCATATTGAATGGTGGTGCAGGCTCGAAGGGCAGAATGGTCTATTGTCTAAACTTGCAAGGCAATGCAATGTCAACATCATAAATAGAAGGAAATATCAGGAATAATGGATCCATTTCTTTTGACAGTACACAAACAGTACCCCCAACACCACCATGATCTTTGATGACCTACCATCAATGTTTGGCTATCAGCTACTAAGGGAGGGGCTGCAGGTAGGTTTATTGCTTTCAGCAAAGAATTCAAATTTTAAAACAAGGCATTTCTGTTGTGCTTTTCATAACTTCAGGATATTGCAAAAATGGGAGGGGAGGGGATACAGGAGGGAAAGGACAGACAGATTTTTAAAATTTGTCTATTATGCCTCGCTATCTTACCTCGTCATAATCTATCTGCTGCTTTCATTTAAACTGTTGCTCATGAAAGAGAAAATATTATTTGTGGCTCATCTATGAGAGGTTGAGGGGGCAAATTCCACTCCAGAGACCATTCCAAATTTGTGCCTCAGTCAAGTACTTGGGGAGGGCTGCGCTGACAGAGATGTTTTCTTTTAGATGACACTTTGAACCAAAGTGCTATTGTAAATGATTCTTTGGGAAAGAACAAGAATGATCTCTATGCAGTCTGATTATGAATGGTATAAATCAGAGGGAAAGTAAGAGTATTGAAACTTTGGGAAATTTGTATTAGTTTGGGACATCAGTTAATTGTAATATGTTTAACTTTACTGAGCACTCCAGCATACATGTTTACACCAGTTGTACCGCTAATGTGGAAATGTAAAACTGTCAAAGCAAGAATGCATCAGGCACTCTCCTTTTTTGGTCAGATGTGCAAGAATGGTTGGATAATCTTGTTATTGTGCATTGCATCAATAAGGGAGGGAAAAGTTGATTGACTCTTGAGAAGATTAAGAAGTGTATTAAATATTCTACATTCAAGATTTGAGAGCTGAGGAAAGGGGAACTTTATTGTTCTTTAGATTAGATTAGATTAGATTACTTACAATGTGGAAACAGGCCCTTCGGCCCAACAAGCCCACACCGACCCACCGAAGCGTAACCCACCCAGACCCACTCCCCTACATTTACACCTTCACCTAGCACCACGGGCAATTTAGCATGGCCAATTCACCTGACCTGCACATTTTTGGACTGTGGGAGGAAACCGGAGTACCCGGAGGAAACCCACGCAGACACGGGGCGGGGGGAATGTGCAAACTTCACACAGTCAGTTGCCTGAGGCGGGATTTGAACCCGGGTCTCTGGCACTGTGAGGCAGCAGTGCTAACCACTGGATATTTCAGTGTTTTGTTACTTTCCAAATAAATTGGCAAGTTAATATTTCTGACCTTGTGGAGGTGCTCGATGTAAGTTAGTCATATGGCTTGATTGGGGAAGACAGGTACATGTAATTCACTGTTGCAGCTGCAGGTGGTCAGGCCTTAATGCGCGCTTTTTAATTAAACTAATTAAATTTCAAGTGAAAGTCACAAGTATTTCTTGTTGAATCCCTGTAGGGTTATTTGGTATTTGCCAAGCCTGATAATGCCTGTGAACCTATTGCACCGCCACCTTCAAATACCACCAGCCTTGATTTTATTGTTATGATTCGCAGATATGGATGCAATTTTGACGTCAAGGTAGGTAATAAAACTTGAGTAATATCATTTCCTGAGAAATATTTCAGACTGAACAGCTAAGGATCTGAAGTATTTGATTTTATTGTCGTTGATACATAATAGTCACCTAGACATGTGCACGATAACTGGGATTTGATTTTGCAAACGTTAAGCAGAGGAAGTATTGAGGAAATCTCATGCCATCTACGTATCACAGAAAAAATATCAAATAAAAGGATAAGCCTTCACACTCCTGGTCATCATATTGTCATCCATTTCTTGTGCATGTTGTGCTCAAGGTGAAGGGTGTAAGTGCTAGGATTAGATTCCTGCAGTGGTCATCTGTGCTGAACGGGGCAAATGCTGCCATGGGTGCTAACTACCATAATGATTCAGTTCATGATGTCTATGCTGGTTCTGTGGAAGACTGATCCAGTTGACTACTTGATGTGTTAAGTGTACAGAACCAAAATCCATTGGTCACAATGTATATATACACTTTTTTAAAAAGAATAATGTATACTTTTGAAATAAAAATGTATTGTATGTTTGAGGTATGTCTATGGTTTGTTTGAATGGAGTAAATATATATATATATATATATATATACACACACACAGATATTTTTATGAATAAAATAAGAGAATAATGTATACTTTTGAAATAAAAATGTATTGTATGTTTGAGGTATGTCTATGGTTTGTTTGAATGGAGTAAATATATATACACACACAGATATTTTTATGAATAAAATAAGTTTTTGGGTTTGGAAGAAAAATGTTGATTCCACATCCCAGCTGTTTGCCCACCTTCTTGCAACTTTTTTTTCCTTCAATAATATAGCCCAATGGTAAAACTATTACTAAAGCTTTTTCCACCATCCTATCCAACGTTGCTGTTTTTTTAGTATTCTTGTTAATCACCTTGAATCTCTGTCCTTTGATTATCAGCTATTTAGCATATGAAAAGTGTTTCTCTTCATTTTCTGTGGAGCACAGACTTCTAACGAATAACCTGATCATCTCTGCCTCAGGAAAAGCTGCAACTTTCAATGTATTTCCTTCTTGGTGCTACACTACTAAATCTTCTCTGCTTCCAAAAGTCCCCTCACCATTAAATGCACTGGCCTTTAATCACTGATTTACCCATCTGTTTGTTTTTGAACTGATGGTGTAACAATTATGGCCAGTCTCTCCACGATTTCAATCCTTCTTTTCCTTAGCATGAGGTTAGATGCAGAGTAAAGCATCCTCTACTCTTTTGAAATGAATGTAAATGGTTCTTCATTCTTCTATACAAAATGTAAAGCTCCTTCCACACTTGCCACCAAATACTCACAGGATAGCTATAGCACCAGCTTAATGAGAGTAAAGCTTCTTCTATATCCCACTGGGATGTGTCCCATCGTCGTGGGCGACACGGTGGCACAGTGGTTAGCACTGCTGCCTCACAGCGCCAGAGACCCGGGTTCAATTCCCGCCTCAGGCGACTGACTGTGTGGAGTTTGCACGTTCTCCCCGTGTCTGCGTGGGTTTCCTCCGGGTGCTCCGGTTTCCTCCCACAGTCCAAAGATGTGCAGGATCAGGTGAATTGGCCACGCTAAATTGCCCATAGTGTTAGGTAAGGGGTAAATGTAGGGGTATGGGTGGGTTTCGCTTCGGCGGGTCGGTGTGGACTTGTTGGGCCGAAGGGCCTGTTTCCACACTGTAATCTAATCTAAATCTAATCTAATACCTACTTTGTCTTGCCAAGTTTTAACTGTACCTTTTTAATCTCAAACTGAATTGGGTGATCCTTCCCAACAATGTCTTCCAAGCCCATCCCTCTCTTTCTGTGGTTTGTTGCTGTACCCTGTCGTGTGTGTGGAGGAGTCCCCATGTTGTTTGATTTATAATCAAATAAAAAGAATGAACATTATCATTGAAACAATCTTATTTAACTTGTCTAGCTGCTTAAGGGCCAGCACTAGTGCATTGTGTATTTTTGTTGCAGGTGCTTCAGGCACAGCAGGCTGGGTATAAAGCAGCAATCGTGCACAATGTCGACTCGGATCAGCTGCTCAGCATGCACTGGAGCAGTGGTAGGTTCTGAGTCTCCAAAATTCTGAAAGAAATGTTCATTGTTTATTTCTTCTTCTCAGGCATTCCCTTTCGATTGAGGATGACTTACTCCACTCTGATTCGATTGGTTCTGAGGTGGCTGATTAGTTCAAACACATCCACGTGCAGGGCAGGTGATGCTGGAATGTCAGGCAGTTGAGGTGTTTGGAGGTTTGTGTATTCTCTCCAACCTCTCAGCCTTGCAAAGTCTCTAATTGTGTTTGATGCCTTGCTGAATAAGTCTTTGTTTGGTCAGACACAAGCAAAGGTCTCCCTATGAAATGGATCATATGGTTGATCTCTGCAGGGAGGCTTTAAGGACATTCCTAAGGCAAACCTGCCATTCTCCTAGGCTTCTGCTATGGTGACCAAGTAGCGTTGTTTTTTGGAAGCCTGCTGAACTGGGGTTGGGTTTGGGTGATGAGCACCTCTATGCTGGGAATGTTAGCTTGGGAGAGGATAGTTTTTTTTAAAATCACCTTTAATAAGTAAACATAGTTGTTGAATAGTGTGCAGTATTACCCCATAAAAAGCAGTGCCTAACCTAACCTGTTTATCTTTGTCATCTTGGTTAAGGGATGAATGTAGGGCAGTCTTCTGGGAGAAGTGCCTGCCTTTCCTTCAGTGGTTAAAAATCACACAACACCAGTTTATTGTCCAACAGGTTTATTTGGAAGCGCTACCTGATGAACGAGCAGCATTCCAAAAGTTAGTGCTTTCAAATAAACCTGTTGGACCATAACCTGGTGTTGTGTGACTTTTAACTTTGTGAAAATGAGGATTGCAGATGCTGGAGGTTGGAGTCAAGAGTGTGATGCTGGAAAAGCACAGCAGATCAGGCAGCATCGGAGGAGCAGGAAAATCGATGTTTCAGGCAAAAGCCCTTCATCAGGAATGAGGCTGGAAGACTCGGGGGTGGAGAGATAAGTGGGAAGGGAGTGGGATGGGGGAACAGAGTTGAGAGTGCAGTAGGTGGATGGAGGTGTGGGTAACGTGATAGGTTGGGGGGAGAGTGGAGCAGATAGGTAGGAAGAAAGATGGACAGGTAAGACAGGTCATGAGAGCGGTGCTTGGCTGGAAGGTTGGAAATGGGATAAAGTGGGAGGGAGGGGAAATGAGGAAACTGCTGAAATCAATGTTGATGCCACAGGGTTGGAGGGCTGCGCGGCGAAAGATGAGGCAACCTTCCTCCAGGCATAAGGTGGTAAGGGAGTAGCAATGGAGGAGGCCCAAGGACCTGCATGTCCTCGGTGGAGTGGGAGGGGAGTTGAAGTGTTCAGCCATGGGTCAGTGGGTTTGGTTGGTGCGGGTGTACTGGAGATGTTCTCTGAAGCGCTCTGCATGTAGTAGAGAAGGCCACATCGGGAGTAATTGATACAGTAAATGACGTGGAAGTGCAGATGAAACTTTGGATGTAGAAGGCTCCTTTGGGGCCTTGGACAAGCTGAGGGTGGAAGTGTAGGCAGATAGACTCGAAACATCAGCTCTTTTCTCTCCTTCCAGATGCTGCCAGACCTGCTGAGATTTTCCAGCATTTTCTCTTTTGGTTTCAGATTCCAGCATCCGCATTAGTTTGCTTTTATTTCTCAAGCCATGCTGAGTTGGTGATAAGTTTTCAAAAGTTCAGAAACTTGGTAAATAATAGAACAGGCTCAAGGGTTGTTTGTTTTACACCTGCTCCAGAATTTAAAATAGTTATTTAAACTTAGTTTCTTTATGCCGACACCGAGCAAGATTCCTGCCTCAACTTTGTCTCTGTTAGGAGCTGCTGAATGAGGATTTGTGGTTCCTTACCAGGGTTATACTGTTGTTTTTCACATTGAAATGAACTCCTTGAAGCTGATTGGGTGGAAAGTAGCATAGCCCAGTGAAAGCCAGTTGGCCAACTACTTGTAGAGAACTTGGCAAATGGATGTGGGCGGAATTATTTCAACATTATTTCAAAATTGACTGGTGATTAATATTTCTGTCAATTCTGCAGAGGAAATAAGACATCAGATAACAATCCCATCAGTTTTCATCGGGGTCCGTGCTTCCCAGCTCCTAAAGTCACTGTTCACTTATGACAAAGGGTAGGTGATATCTTGTGTTACATCATTGTCATTGTAAGTTTCTATGAAAATGTTGTATGTTATATTTTATGGCACGACTCAATCTTTCATGAGCTTCATTTGCTTTAGTGACAAAGTGTTATTCCCACTCAGTGACCGCCCCCCCCATCCTTCCTCTTTCACTCCCCTCATTCTCCTGAGTTACAACACACTGGATTTACAAGTCATTTGCTGTTGTGTGTGAGCTGTGCAGTGTGCTGAGAATCTGTAAAAACTCGTGTGTTTCATGTTGACCTTGAAGCTGATGACCTCACAATCACTGATAGCTCCTTTGGTATTATGAGGAAGTTGGGGCCTTGTTCCTGCCTCTGTCCTGGCTGTTAAAAGATGAACCTATTGGGCTGCAGTGTTTTTTCTTTCATGAGAAAACAGTTTTGTTGAAATGTGATGTTTGTTTGTATATTAGTTTTGTTTGTTTCAATCATGATTGAAGTGTATTTCCCAGAATATCAGAACTGCCTGTATCATTCACCACTCCACACATTTCTCACTGTTCTGTCTATTCACAGTGCATATATTGTATTGATGCCAGACTTCAACTTCCCATTGGGATATTACCTCATTCCCTTCACTGGTGTGGTTGGAATTGTGATTGCCGTTATGATCACTGTCATGGTAAGTGCATGGTGCTGAACATATCAGTATGTAGTTTTTCTTAGCAGGATTCATTTCAATGAGGAGAAATGCAAGAGGATATTGAAATTCAGTTCTGAAACTGAGGTTGGTTCTATTTTAAATGATGCGTCACATGTTTGCCACTAATTGTTAGTCTCACAGGCAGCAGGGGGTGCTGGTGGCTAATGTGAGACATGGAAAATGTTGCCCTGCTCCAAGGGGAGGTGCTCCACTGAGCTTGGGGCTAAATCATGGAAAACGCAGAAAGAATTTTACCCTGTCGAGTATCGGGCTATACCTGTCCTTGGGAGGGTTTGTTGAGGGGTTGTTTATTCTTTTGTGTTGCATGATTCCGATTTCTACCACCTATTTCAATTTGTACCTAGACCTAATAGCTTCTCAGAGTAAACACTGTTTTGACTCTCTGTGCAGACTAAGCCCTATTCACTAGAAAGAAGAACCATGTCCATACCAATCTCAACTTGGGCGGGGCTAGGGTGGGTGATTATTTGATCCATCTCATGTCATTCCAACATTGAAAGAACATGGGGGAAATTAACTCCTTCCAAGGAATTCGTTTTGGTGCTGTTCAAATTAATTTTCACCATCTGAGCTCTGAGTTACCAATTGAGGTAATAGGGTGGGGGGTGTTGAGGTTCTAGATAATGCTGTGTGCTGTAGCCATCCTCACCCAGCTAGGTGGCACGGTGACTGTCAGAGCGAATAGTATAAAATGAGGTCATGAGTTTAAAACCATATGCAGTGAGAATTTTCAGCCTTTGATGCCTCATTCCTTATTCACCTATCAATGGAAATAAATTTTAATTAATTGCCCATTGTCCTATGCTTCGTTCACCACCTGAAGAGCCCGGAGAATTGCTCTGCTTGTTGCCTTCAAACTGTGGAACTTGTTTTGGTTGCAGGCATTGATCTGTGGGCTGCACATCTCAGGAGTGTAAAATTTCCACAAGCAGGGTTGCTGCCTGAGAATGCTCCCCATGTGTTTATTTTTCCTCTCTCTTCTTCTCTGAGAATTATCATTCTTCACCTTAATGCAGTTCAGTCCACACAATCTCCCCCTCCCATACCACCCCCTTCATATCCCACCCTTTTCATGTGAGTGGCTGTAAACTGAACTTTTGAGTATGGCCAATGTAGATCTCAATGCGTCATTTGAATGCTCATTTTCTAACAAAGTTTGCGAAGTTTGGATTAGGACCACAGACTTCAACTTTTTTTTTCCTTCCCCCCCCCCATGCTTAGCAACTGAGATTAGCTAAACTTGTGCACAGGAAAGAGAACCTGAGCTGAGTTTATGCTTCAAATATCTCTCAATCTTGGCGGTGTAGATTTGCTTGCTGCAGTTTATTCTAAATTGTATGTAAAAATGTTTTGTTTTATCATGTAATAACTAAATTGATCAGGTTTCCCTGAGGTGCTGCTGTAACATGTGCTTTTTAGAGTCATAGAGATGTACAGCATGGAAATTTGGGGCAGCACGGTGGCACAGTGGTTAGCACTGCTGCCTCACAGCACCAGAGACCCAGGTTCAGTTCTCGCCTCAGGCGACTGTCTGTGTGGAGTTTGCTCATTCTCCCCGTGTCTGCGCTGGTTTCCTCCCACAGCCCAAAAATGTGCAGGTTAGGTGAATTGGCCATGCTAAATTGCCCATAGTGTTAGGTGAAGGGGTAAATGTTGGGGAATGGGTCTGGGTGGATTGCGCTGGGTCGGTTTGGACTTGTTAGGCCGAAGGGCCTGTTTCCACACTGTAAGTAATCTAAATCTGAATAGACCCTTCGGTCCAACCCATCCATACCGACCAGATATCCCAACCCAATCTAGTCCCACTTGCCAGGACCCGGCCCATATCCCTCCAAACCCTCCTATTCATATACCCATCCAAATGCCTCTTAAATGTTGCAATTGTACCAGCCTCCACCACATCTTCTGGCAGCTCATTCTGTATACGTACCACCTTTTGCGTGAAAACGTTGCCCCTTAGGTCTCTTTTATACCTTTCCCCTCTCACCTTAAACTTATGCCCTCTAGTTCTGGACTCCCCGATCCCAGGGAAAAGACTTTGTCTATTTATCCTATCCATGCCCCTCATAATTTTGTAAACCTCTATAAGGTCACCCCTCAGCCTCCGACGCTCCAGGGAAAACAGCCCCAGCCTGTTCAGCCTCTCTCTATAGCTCAGATCCTCCAACCCTGGCAACGTCCTTGTAAATCTTTTCTGAACCCTTTCAAGTTTCACAACATCTTTCCGAGAGGAAGAAGACCAGAATTGCACGCAGTATTCCAGCAGTGGCCTAACCAATGTCCTGTACAGCTGCAACATGACCTCCCAACTCCTGTACTCAATACACTGACCAATAAAGGAAAGCATACCAAACGCCACCTTCACTATCCTATCTACCTGCGACTCCACTTTCAAGGAGCTATGAACCTGCACTCGAAGATCTTTTTTTTTCAGCAACACTCCCTTGGACCTTACCATTAAGTGTATAAGTCCTGCTAAGATTTGCTTTCCCAAAATGCACAGTAGGATGTCTCAGAGAGGGTGCAGAATGTTCTCACGGGGGAGAGGGGTCAGCAGGAAACAGGTGTTTCTTGCATGTTAAGCCTTTGTGAATTTGCTGTCTTGATGACATCATCAGAAATCACAGCATTGTCAATTACAATTGGATTTTGCTAGATTGTGAGGAAAACAATTGCCATCACCGCTCCTTCAACCTTCCACACTCTCTGAATGGTCAGATTGCTTGTGCAGCATCAATATCGACTGAGCTTCCAGTGAAATATTTGGAATACCAAAAACATTGCCTGAAACAAACTTCATTCCATAGACACTGACTCCATCCCTCTCTCTGAAAACTGTCCAAGGTGCACCAGATGCTTCATGTCTTTTGGTACTATTTGGGATGAATTTCCAATCACTTATCAGTAACATCCATAAATGGAGGGATATGGACTAAGGGCAGGCAGAAGGGATTACTTTAATTCGGTATCATCTTTGGCACAATATTGTGGGCCCCTGTTCCTGTGCTGTACTGTTCTATGTTCTATCTAAGATCGCTTCTTTCCATCTTGATAACATCATTTGTACCTTCCCCACTTCAGTTTGAAACTTCATCCCACGCCTTTGTGACCTCTAACCTGAATATTCTAGTGCAGCTGACTATGACCTTTGTGCAGAAGAAAGCTGTTCAATAAGTGTATTTAAAAGCGATTCAAATTGGACATTACCAGAAATACAGTGAAAAATCATATTTCTCAGAGCAGTTTACACCCTTGGTATCTCAATGCAAATATGAATTTGGAATGTGAACTAAATTTAACAAAGTTGTGTATGCTGATACAACCTAAGGAATTATCTATTAACAGTTCCCAGTACATTCTAGCAGAAAGACCAAAGACATGTAACTTTTCCACATTGCAAATTTGCAATGACTGTCCCAGGCTTCCGTATGCCCATTACCCAGGACCTTGGAAATGTGTCAGTCCACCATGTTCAGTTGCAGACATCTCTCCATATTGGAAAACCAATATGTTTCAGGCAAATCAAAGAGCATCTTTCACAGTGTTGTATGTAATGTAGATCTGGCCCATTCCCTGAGTCTGGGCTGCAGCAGTCATCTGAACTATCTTCCATTTTATCTAGTGGTCAAAGATAGACATAGGGACACTTGATAAAGTTTTCTGGAAAGAAAGGGGAAAAATGCATCTTTATCCTGATGGCCACCTTCATGTGCGCCTGCACCAAGCTACGCATAGACCATCGGTACACAAACCTAAGTGGAACTACATGCTGAGGTTCTACTTATTCCCAAGGATGGATCTGGCCCAATTGCTACAGAACATTGAAAGTGTTGGGCCCATAACATACTATCTGTCCCTCGTGGAAAAGTTTGTTGAGAAAATCACCTTTGACTACAAGTCTGTCAGGCAGTGATCAGCATGTAACATCCTCTAGGTTCATTGGGGAAAGGAGAAGCTTGGTCCTGTTTTGGTGGTTCCTTGAGCAGACTGTCAAACCCATTTGACAGAAAGGTCTGGCACTGAGGCATTCTAACAAGCTCTGAGATATAGCTTTAGCTAGCGGTAAGAGGGATGCTCCCCATCAGAATGTTGTTGCTCGGCAAGGGACTTTCTACTACTGTATTCTCCCTCAAAGCAGCTGCGGTGGACAAGAGAACGTTGCACAAGTCCTTTTTAAATGTGCCTTTCCAAAGAAGGTCTGGAGAGAGCTGGGCCAGATTGGAGAGAGATGCAATGATTTTTGTTGAGATTCATCCCAAGCTGCTGCATGATGTAGGATCCGTGGTGTATGAACTACTACTTGGGAAGTACCCGAGACAAACATCGGCTGCGTGAGGAGGCTGTGATCTTTGCTGTAATTTCCATAAACATGTGGTTATACAAAGCTCTTTTATCCGTCCCCAACTTGCACCAAATCCCTTTCATCTATTACCCAATTATTTTCAAATTCCCCCATAACCTTACCGCTCCTTATTTCTGTTAGCTCTTTGAATCCTACAAACTTATGAGGTATCTACATTACTCTGTTTCTGGTCTCCTAATCACTTCACTATTGGTTGCCTTTCATTCAGTTTCCTGGGCCCAAAGCTCTGACATTCCTCTAACACTCCATCCTGAATCTGGGGAAGTAATGGCCTACTGGTATTAATGCTCAACTATTAATCCAGTGACCCAAGTAACGTTGTGAGAATCCAGGTTCAAATCCCACTGTGACAGACTGCAGAATTTGAATTCAGTACAAATCTGGAATGAATTTAATGATGACCAGTTGTTGTAAAAACCCAGTTGGTTCACTAATCTGGGAGGGAAATCTGCCATCTTTACCTGATCTGGCCTACTCATGACTCCAAATCTGCAGCAATGTAGTTGATTCTTAACTGTTCTCTGGGTAATTAATGATGGGCAATAGATGTTGACCAGCCAGCAATGCCCACATCCCAAGAAAGAATAAAAGGAAACTCCCTTTCCTCCTTTAAGACTCTGCTTTAAACTTCCTTCCCTTAGCTTTGGTCACCTTCAACATTTTTCCTTTTTTAGTTTGATTTCCAACTTTGCTGATTCATGCTTCTATGATCACAACTTAGAACTAAACAAAAAGTGAGGTAAATTTGTAAAGGTGACTAGGTGAGATCCCCTTGTCTCATTTGTTTGTTGTAGGGACAAGTGTCTCAAGCTGTGAAAGAAAGATTTGGTCTTGTGCCAGAGTTTAACAGCATCAGATGATGAAATCCTACTTCACCTTTGACCTGAGGTCTCACTTTATTTTGTGTGTTATAGATAGTGAGATGTGTGCAGTATCGGCGCAGAATCCAGACAAGCCGACTGTCAAAAGAGCAGCTGAAGAAAATTCCAGTCCATAAATTCAACAAAGGTAGGGGCACTGCGACTATTACACCTGACCCATATTCTGTGAGAATAGAAAGGTTTGCATTGGCATTTGGAGGTCACATCTTTGAAAATTGGCAAAAAGCACTGAGCTAGAATCAAGTTTAAAAACCTGATTAGTGAGAAGTCAGTTTAGTGGCTAGTGTTGTGTGACTGCATGCCCACCAGGGGGTGCTTTGACACTGCCTCTTGCCTGTGTGAACCAGATCCATGTCTCATGGCTACAAATCACAAACACCAGGTTATAGCCCAACAGGTTTAATTGGAAGCACTAGCTTTTGGAGCGCTGCTCCTTCATCAGGTTTGTAACTTTGTACACCCCAGTCCAACACTGGCATCTCCAAATCATGTCTCATGGATACTTAATCAACAACATATCCCATACCCCAGTGTGATCTCACCCAGTTGCCTGCACAAAATTTACCCCACTTTCAGTTAGTGATTATGATTATGTGCATTTCCAAAGATAATTTCTTTCTTTTGTTCAAGGAGCCTGTTCAATTGGAGAGACAATGCTATATTTGATGCAACAGTATCAAAAGCTGCAGAAATCCACTTTCCAGCATGTGTCACCACACTCTTACATTGATAATTTTCAAGCTGCCTGATCTGTGAGGCTCTTTGCACCCCAAAATATATACTTAATAAAAGTTATTAGCATAGGTTCGATAATTTTTCAATGTTGATATTACATAAAGTGGAAAGCAAGACAGTTTCTTTCAGTACACTACGTGGCATTCTGAGATACCTTTTTATGCTTACTATTAAAATTTCTATTTACAGCATATGCAGTTAAAGGGATTTTATATGATTACAAACCCCTCAATGCACTATGGTCTTACACAATGGGTTCTGCCCCAGCAAACGTTTGCACTCGGTGCATCAAGCTTTAGTGCATATCCCAGCACATCATACTGCACCTTGGTGTATACCAGTCTTCAGTACTTGGTTGTGGTCAATCCTTTGCATCAGAATACCCCTAAGTTTCAGGCAGACAAAGAGCATCTTCTATCAAGTTGATGGTTTTAATAGATATGTTCTCTGCAACTGAGCATGATTTGGATATCTACTGTGTACTCAAGAAGAACTTGAGATGGGAGGGGGAAGAGCCAGTGGTCACGGACCACATTGAAACCAGCAACATAGAATTAGAGGGGAGGTTCTGTTGAAGGGATGCAAACAACTCAGGGCAAAATTACAAAGCAAACCCGAGTAAGTAATATTACTTGAGTAGGTAAATTGAATAGGGTAAATAAGGTTTGTGATGTGAATGTATAACAGAATGAATCTTTCCACTTAGCTGGAATTGTCCTCTGGAAATATTTCCATGTGTCCTTGGGTAATCATCCTATGCAATCTACTTATACTGAACTGATTCTTCAGACATTGATAAGAGTATTGAAAGCATTGATTTGATTACATGTTGTGGTTTCCTACTACCTGACATTCATGACATGTTGTACAGTACTGTTACAAAGTCTTGACCAGGTAAAATGTCTGCTTATTGGTGCTTGAGTTTTCAGAATTCCTACATGCTATAGAGTTTTCATATGTTACAGTGTCTCCTTACGATATTTTGATTAGTACAACTCTGCATCCATTCTTTATCCACAAGTCTGTCAGAGCGTCTCCATTTCCAACTGTTTTTTTAATGGGGTAACACTCTGGAATTCATTCAGCCTCTGCCTCACTGTGAGCTGCCTGTACTAACTAACTTAACTCCAGATCTGCTTTCTGAACATCAAGTAACAAAGACTTTCCAAATACTACTTCTGAACTACCTTCATTCTTAAGGAAAGTTTTATCTGCTCTTATGTCTGATTCTGGAGTTACTTTGGATTCTGGTGATGGACTTTGTGAGCCATTGCATTGGCCACTGCACATGATGGAAAATGATTAAAACTTGTTCTTGTAACTGTTTCATGTTTTTTTTAAATCTCATTTAGCCTTCCCATGTTTATGGGTTAAGCTATAACCTTTACTCTTGCCAAATCATTACCTTGGAGTAAGTCAGCTATATCCAAGGTAATTTCTTAACCACTTCTACTACAACTGCCTCAGACAGCAGGTTATATTCCAATTTCATTTTGTACAATGGAATGGGATTATATGCTCCAATTATCCTGTTTGTTAACACTTTGTTTTTTTTTTAACTCTCTAGAGGGAAAGGTAGATGCTTCTCCAGCAAGAGTTATTAAAGAGGATCCATTTATCCTGACATCTTGTTCAAACTTGTGTTTTGCAGGATTTAAATTAAACCAATTGTTGAAATTCCGGTTTGGGGAGAGCAATGTTTGAAAGCTGACTGCAGGTGGAGCTCATGCATTTCACAGCATGGCTTCCAAAACTAACTTGATCCTGTGACGCTGTCTGTGCTGCTCCCACACCAATTGCTTTTCATTACTAGGAATTTTTTAAGCTTTTGTTTTGTCCTACAAGAATTCCCCATTATAAAAATATGTTTACATAGGATTAGTGAGTGAGTGATCAGCTATGACTGAGTCAAGGAGACTGACCTCTCTTTTTCTTGTTACTTCCTCTTAATTCAGAATGTGCTGACTCTTGCCAGATTTGGCTCAATGAGTGATGGCAATTCTAATACTTGCGTAAATTGGGCTATGAGCATGGACAGGGAGTGTCTGTCAGTATGCTATTCATGTTGGTGGAATATGATCATCTGTGATGCCAGTGCAACCTAGGCAAAAGCTATAGTTCACTGTAGTTGAACCTAAGCCCAAACCTGAGGTGACTCCTCCTCCTCAGGGCACAGGCCCGGAAGCCAGATTCAAGGCCTGCTAAAAATCTGTTAACACAGCATTGATTAAGGATAGAGACACCCACTCTGCAAATATGCTAAGAAGGTGTGGTGGAAGCATTTTAATTATTAAATTGTTCACTTTTTTCAAAGCTGCCCTGTAGAGTTAAATAGTTTTGAAGATTGTTGGTTTGCTAAAAATCATTAAGGCTGTTGGTCATTTCTTCTTAGAGCCTGAAGTTGTTGCAGCACACACTTGGAAATGCACTCACCATTCAATTACGTACTAGAGAACTTTTGAAAACTGTGTATGTTATAAAACTTCATTATTGATTAACCAGTCTTTTCTGCTCTGATTATGTGACTCTCCTCCCACAGAAGCCAGGTTGAAATGTCAGTCTCAAGCAATTGTCACATTTTATTATTGTTTATAGCCAGTGAAAGGGAAGGACTGTAATTATAGCTAGGAAAAAAAACATGACACATAACACTTCAATAGCATTGCTGAGCTGTAGTAGTTTATAGTGCTCTACCTATCCATAACTAAAAGAGGAAATGTGATGGAAAAGGGATTTCCAGAAGAGGTAATTCATATTTCAAGTCTGAACTTTCACCTATGTTGGAATCACAGAATTGTTATGGTCTAGAAAGAGGCTATCCTGTCATGTCTACACCTTCGGTCCAAACGAGCATTGTGACTTGGAACCATTCTCCTGTCCTTTTGTTGTGGGCTTATATATTATTGCTATAAAATCATTTAATGTCCTCTTCATTGCTTTGATTGAACCTGTCTCCTCCACACTTCCAGGTGCTGTGGTCAGAAGTTTAGTTTTTCACACTTCACAGTCACTCCTTTTGCAAATTATTTAAAGTCTGTGCTTTCTGTTTTACAAATGGAAACCATTTCTCTCTGTTATCACAAACTTCTTCTTATTAAAAATTTATCAAGTTCCCTTTTAAACTTCTCCAAGGAAAGAAGTTTCAACTTATGCAATATATTTTCATAACTGAAGTTTCTCATCCCTGGAACTTTTCTTATAAACCTCTTCTGCATAATCTCCAGTGCATTCACACTTCTCAGAAAGTATGTATGCAGCTCGATGGGCAGAATGGCCTACTCTTCCTCCTATGTTACATTCCAGTAGCTGCCTTGTGTGCTTTATCTACACATGCATTTGTGCTGTATCATTGCTGACCTGACCTGTCAAGCTTCAGAATATCCCTACATGAAAAACAGACAGTGGAGTTCTTCAGATCCTACATTTGTAACCTGGTCTGTTCCTTGTTAACTGATCTGTGCTAAAATTGCAGTTGGTGCAAATATCATTGGCTTTGTGACCTGACTTAAAAACTTTCTCCTATCCTGAAAAAGACGCGTGTATTATAATGAAAGACAATAAAGTGAGATTCAGCTGTTGGATTAGCCTGACGATACTTGTTAATTATCAAGGTTTACACCAGCAGAATTAGGGGAGGAGATGGCCTCATGATATTATCATTGGACTGTTAATCCAGTGACCCAGGTAACATTCTGGAAATCTGGGTTTGGATCCTGCCTCAGCAGGTAGTGGAATTCAATAAATATCTGGAAATAAAAATCTGATGATGACCATGAATCCATTGCTGATGGTTAGAAAAACCCATCTGGGTCATTAATGTCCTTCCTTCAGGGAAGGAAACTGTCATCCTTACCTGGTCTAGCCTGCACGTGACTCCAGATCCACAGCAATGTGGTTGACTCTTAACTGTCCTATGGACAACAAGGGCTGGGCAATAAATGCTACATAGCCAGCAGTGCCCTCATCCCAGGAATGAATTTTGAAAAAAGACAACTGAGGGAAAGGACAAGTGAGCAGCACTGTCAATAGAACCAATATCGTGAAACCTTCAGGAGAAAATGCCAAGATAACTAAAAATAAAGATAAGTTTTAACAATAAGCTTTGGTCAGAATGTAAAGCATAGAGTTTAAAAATATTGCTGAAGAAACGTTCATTGTGGTGGAAGGATCTCTAGACTGTCATTCAAAATGAGAAGAAAAGGTGCTGAATTGGTACTGAATGGAAACTTTTTTTAGCATGGAAACTTTACAGCTATTTGACTCACTAGCAGACTCAGCTACTGATGTGCAAAGTTTACTTTCAAAACCTGAGTATCAGTATGTCAGGCGAGTGGTTGTGGTGAAGGTAGTTATCAGTACAGGCGCTTCCTGTTTGCATCAGCGTGCTCACTTCCCACTAATTACATTCTGCAAAGTGAGGTTAAAGTCGAGTTTGAGAGCGGGAAATTGAGCTCAAGTATAAAATTAGGTGGTAGATAACTGATTTGGTTTAATAGATGAAAGTCCCTATTGTAGTGTTGATCCATTAGTAAGGCTTAGTTGTGCAAATGTTTTCAATTTTTCATATTAAAACCATATCAGCAGTGGCACAGTGGGTAGCATTCATGCTAATGTGTCAAATGGATTCAAGTCCTACTCCAAAGTAGGATTGTCAAGCATTGTTGGACCATCAAGGGTATGAAACATTAAATTGGTAGATTGATAGAAGTGCAGAAAAGGCCCATCGGCCCTTTGGGTCTGCTACAACATATCTACCACTAAAAGTGCTCTAATCCCAACTTTCTACTCCTATTGATTTTCCTTGATTGTTATGGTATTTGAGATACTTACAAAGGTTGTAAGATTTCTGTCCTCCACTACATTCCCAGGCAGTGCATTTCAGATTCTCACCATTTCAGATTTTCCCCAATCCTCTCTGAATCTCCTGCCCCTCACCCTAAATTATGCCCTCTCATGATTGACCTCTCCAACAAGGAGACCAGCTGCTCCCTCTCACTTTATTCATATATCTTATAATCTTATACACCTCAATCATGTTCCGCTTTGTCTTCCCTTCTCTAAAGGAAACAATCCAAGCTTATCTTGTCTCCCTTTATAGCTCAATTTCTCCATCCCAGGCAACATCCTGGTAAACCTCCTCTGTATTCCCACCAGTGCTATTGCATTCTGTAGTGAGGTGATCAGAACTGTAAACAGTTGTGGCCTCAACAGCACTCTGTACACCTCCAACATTACCTCCCTGCTCTTATACTCCACAGTACAACTGATGAAAATAAGTGTCCCATATGCCCTCTTAACTATCCTAGTCCTCTGCTCTGCTGACTTCAAGGATCAGTGAATAATTAATTACCCCAAGGTTCCTCTGTTTCTTTAAGCTGCCCAGTGCCCTGCCATTTATTAAATACTCCCTCATTTTGTTTCTTCTTCCAAAGTGCATCACATCACACTCTGTAAATAACCCTCTGCCACTGGTCTGGCTATCTGACCAACCCATCAATATCTTCCTGTAACTTGTAATTGTCTTCACTATTAATCACTCTGCCAATCTTGGTGTCGTCTGCAAATTTGCTTAACATATTCCCCACATTTTTATTTATATCATTTAACTACATAACAAATGGGCGGCACCGTGGCACAGTGGTTAGCACTGCTGCCTCACAGCGCCAGAGACCCGGGTTCAATTCCCACCTCAGGCGACTGACTGTGTGGAATTTGCACATTCCCGTGTCTGCGTGGGTTTCCTCTGGGTGCTCCGGTTTCCTCCCACAGTCCAAAAATGTGCAAGTTAGGTGAATTGACCATGCTAAATTGCCAGTAGTGCTAGATGCAGGGGTAAATGTAGGGGAATGGGTCTGGTTGGGTGTGCTTCTTGTTGGGCCAAAGGCCCTGTTTCCACACTGGAAGTAATCTAATCTAATCAAACAATAAGGATCCAATAGTGATCCAGTACCTCACTGGACACCAACCTTCAGTCACTCGAACAGCCTTCTACCACTACCCTTTGTGTCCTGTTACTGAGCCAGTTTCTGATCATTCTTGTCAAGTTGCCCTCAATTCCTTCTCAATTAATATATCATGTTTGTTCTTGTCAAAAGCTTCGCTAATATCCGTATAAACTACATCAACTGTGTTTCCCTCATCCATACACTTGATCATATTTTCAAAAAATTCTAAAAGACTTTTTTGGCATGACGTCCTCCGACAAAGCTAAACTTATTATCTTTAATTAACCTGTGCCTTTCCAAGTGGGTATTAATGCGTTCCTTCAGAATTTTCTCTAATAGTTTCCCTGCAGCTGACTTGAGACTCATCAGTCTGTAAGTCCCTGCTTCACCTCCACTACCTTTCTTATAAAATGGAACCACATTTGCCATCCTCAGAGCCCCTGCAATTTCCTGCCTCACCTGCCCCAGCAGCCTGGATGCATTTCATCCAGGGGCTGGGCTGCACAGTGGCTCAGTGGTTAGCACTGCTGCCTCACACCACCAGGGTCCCAGGTCCGATTCCAACCTCTGTGTGGAGTTTGCACATTCTCCCCGTGTCTGCGTGGGTTTCCTCCGGGTGCTCCAGTTTCCTCCCACAGTCCAAAGATATGCAGGTCAGGTGAATTGGCCATGCTAAATTGCCCATAGTGTTAGGTACATTAGTCAGAGGGAAATCAGTCTAGGTGGGTTACTCTTCGGAGGGTCGGCATGGACTGGTTGAGCTGAAGGGCCTGTTTTCACACTAATCCAATCAATCCAGGCCAGGTCATTATTCTGTTTTTCAGTCTGATAGAGCCTCCAATTCCTCCCCATTTCCTCTGTCAAACTGTGCAAGTTTCTCACAGGCCCTTTTCCTGAATTCCATACCTACGTCATCCTTTTCCAAAGTGAAGGGAAGTACTCATCCAATACCCTTACAATGTCCTGCGGCTTCACATACTGGTTGCACCCATGGTCCCAAATGGGCCCTACTGTCTTCCTGGTTAACCTATTCCTTTTAATGCTTTTATAATATACCTTAGGATTCTCCCTAATCCTTTTTTACAAGTCTTTTTTTCATGCCCCTTTTTGCTCTTCTAATTGCTTTGTTAAGTCTTCTCCTGCACTTTCTGTATTCCTCCAGGACCACAGCTGAATTGCTCCCTGTGGACTTAAGCCCATCGGGTCAGCTGTGCCTTTCAATCATGGCTGATAAGTTTCTCAAACACATTCTCCCGTTTTCCCCCCATAACCATTGATCCCCTTGATACTAAAGTACCTATCTATCTCAGTCTTAAGTATACTCAGTGACCTGGCCTCCACAGCCTTCTGTGGCAATGAATTCCACACTCTGGCTGAAGAAGTTTCTCCTCATCTCCATTCTAAAGGGTCTTCCCTTTACTCTAAGGCTGTGCCTTCGAGTCCTAATCTCTCTTACCAATGGAAACATCTTCTCAAAGTTGACTCTGTCCAGGCCATTCAGAATTCTCTATGTTTCAATTAAATCCCCCCTCATCCTTCTAAACTCCATTGAGTCTCGACCCAGAGTCCTCAAATGTTCCTCATATGTTAAGCTTTTTATTCCTGGGACCATTCTCATGAATCTCCTCTGAATATGCTCCTGGACCAGTGCATCCTTCCTGAGATATGGGCCCCAAAACAATGCACAATACTCCAAATGTAGTCTGACCAGAACCTTATAGAGCCTCAACAGTATATCCTGGCGTCTATATTCAAGTCCTCTCAAAATATATGCCATCATTGCATTTGTTTTCCTAACTATTGACTCAACCTGCAGGTTTACCTCGAGAGAATCCTGGACGAGAGTTTTTTGCACTTCAGACTTCTGAGTTTTCTCCCCATTTAGAAAATAGTCTATGTCTCTTAATCTTCCTACCAAAGTGCATGAGCTCACATTTTCCACATTGTACTCTATCTGCCACTTTGCCCACTCTCCTGACCTGTCCAAATTCTTCTGTAGCCTTCCTGCCTCTTCAGTGCTACCTGTCTCTCTACCTATCTTGTATCGTCTGCAAACTTAGCCAGAATGTCCTCAGTTCCTTCATCTTGATCATTAATGTATAAAGTGAAAAGTTGGGGTCCCAACACTGAGCCTTGCGGAACACCACTTGTTACCAGCTGGCACCCTGAGAAGGACCCTTTCATCCCCAATCTCTGCTTTATGCCAGACAGCTAAGCTTCTTTCCATACTAGCATCTTGGCTCTGACACCATGGGCCTTACTCAGTAGCCTCCTGTGCGACACCTTGTCAAAGGCCTTCTTGAATATCCATTGACTCTCCTTAGTCTAACCTGCTTATTACTTCCTCAAAGGATTCTAGCAGATTTGTCAGGCATGACCTCCCCTTGATGAAACCATGACGACTTTGCCCTATTTTATCGTACATAGAACATAGAACATAGAAGAATACAGCGCAGTACAGGCCCTTTGGCCCTCGATGTTGCGCCGATCCAAGCCCACCTAACCTATACTAACCCACTATCCTCCATATACCTATCCAATGCCCGCTTAAATGCCCATAAAGAGGGAGAGTCCACCACTGCTACTGGCAGGGCATTCCATGAACTTACGACTCGCTGAGTGAAGAACTTCCAAGTATTCTGAAATCTCATCCTTCACAATGGATTCCAGGATCTTACCCATGACCAAAGTTAGGCTAATCAATCTGTAATATTCCGTCTTTTGTCTTACTCCCTTTTTAAACAGTGGTGTCACATTAACAATTCTCCAGTCCTGTGGGACACTCCCTGATTCTAGCAATTCCTGAAAGATTATCACTAACACCTCCATGATCTGTTCAGCGATCTCTCTTAGAACTCTGGGGTGTAGTCCATCTGGTCCAGGTGATATATCTACCTTCAGGCTATTCAGTTTTTCTTGCAACCTTTGCTTGGTGATGGCCACCTTACTCAGCTCTGCCCCCTCACTCTTGAATTTTTGGGATATTACCCGTGTCTTCCACCTTGAAGACTGATGCAAAGTAATTGTTGACTTCCTCAGACATTTCCTTGTTCCCAATTGTTATCTCTCCAGCATCATTTTCAGTGACCCAATGTACTTTTTTGCCCCTCTTTTGCCCTTGAGATATCAAAAGAAACTTACAGTCTTTGTTTATATTACTGGCAAGGTTTGTAGCTCAGGTTGAGGTGTAGGGTGTAGGTTTGATATCCAGACGTTTCATTACCTGGCTAGGTAACGTCATCAGTGGCGACCTCCAAGTGAAGCGAAGCTGTTGTCTCCTGCTTTCTATTTATATCTTTCTCCTGGATGGGGTTCCTGGGGTTTGAGGTGATGTCATTTCCTGTTTGTTTTCTGAGGGGTTGATAGATAGCATCTAGATCTATGTGTTTGTTTATGGCGTTGTGGTTGGAGTGCCAGGCCTCTAGGAATTCTCTGGCATGTCTTTGCTTAGCCTGTCCCAGGATAGATGTGTTGTCCCAGTCAAAATGGTGGCTTTTTTCATCCGTGTGTATGAAAAAAAAAGCCACCATTTTGGATGTCTGGATATCAAACCTACAGCTCAGCGAGCAAA
>NC_057752.1:15999836-16008106 GCF_004010195.1 Chiloscyllium plagiosum
ATAGATCTAGATACCATCTATCAACCCCTCAGAAAACGAACAGGAAATGACATCCCACAAACCCTAGGAACCCTATCCAGGAGAAAGATTTAAATAGAAAACAGGAGACAACAGCTTCGCTTCACTTGGAGGTCGCCACTGATAATGTTACCTAACCAGGTAATGAAACGTCTGGATATCAAACCTACAGCTCAGCGAGCAAACCTACACCCTATTACTGGCAAGTTTACCCTCATATTTAATCATCTCCTTCCTTATTTCTTTTTTTGTTACCCGCTATTAGTCTTTGTAAGCTTCCTAATCCTCTGGTTTCCCACCGCCCTTCGCCATATTATATGCTTTCTCTTTTGCTTATATGCTATCCTGATGTCCCTAGTCAGTCATGGTTGCCTTGTCCTCCCTGTACCGTGCTTCTTTTCCTTGGGATGAATGTTTACCGTTCCTCCTGAATTACTCCCAGAAACTCCTGTCTTTGCTCTTCCATTGCTGTGGTAATGGGTGCTAATCGCTCTTCCTCTGAAGGAGGATTACTGCAGCCCTGGCTATTAGCACTCTGTATTGAATCCGTATCAAACTGTTAGCATTTCTATCAAAGGTGTTGGCTGGACCCAAGCACTTCAGTGGGCAGTATACACTACTCATGGGCAGTATACACTACTCATGTGCATTCTCTCCCCCACCCACCTTAACTAATCAACTAGCTTGTGAGTGCATTGTGCTGGCATTCTGGTGACCCGAGGCAGTATGTGTTTGCTCTGCTGTCGCTCTCCATATTGTGGTCTGGCAGCCATCTTGTGTGTCAAGTGGCCAAGTTGTGGTTCAGTGGCCATCTTGTGTGCCTAGTGTCACCCTGCCCCATGCTATCTCCCACTTCAGTTGCTTTTATTCAGCAGTAATGCCTTTACCTCTGATTCAGTCTTCTCCCTCTTAAATGTTAGAGTAAATTCAGCCCTATTATGATCACTGCCTCCTAAGGGTTCCTTCACCTTAAGCTCCCTTATCAATTCTGCCCCATTGCACAACAGTAAATCCAGTATTGCCTGTTCCCTAGTGGGCTCCACCACAAATTGCTCCAAAAAAGCCATCTCGTAGATGTTCCACAAATTCATTTTCTTGCAATCCACTACCAACCTGATTTTCTCAATACACTTGCATATTGAAATCCCCCGTGAACACTAACTTTGCCTTTCCTACACATCTTTTCTATCTCCTGGTGCATCTTGCACCCCAGCTCCTGACTCCTATTTGGAGGCCTATGCATAATTCCAACTATTTTGTTTTTAATCTTTGTGGTTCCTCAATTCTACCCACACAGATTCTACACCATCTGACTTTGTTTTTTACTATTTATTTAATTTCATTTCTTATTAATAAGGCAACCTCATCCCCTCTGCCCTCTTTTCGATAGGGTGTATATCCTTGAATATTCAGCTCTCAGTCCTGATCCCCTTGCAGCCATGTCTCCCTGATGCTCACCACGTCATACCAGCCAATTTCGATCTGCCCCACAAGTTCATTTACCTTATTCCTTATACTGCACGCATTCAGATATAACGTGTTCAAACCTGTATTAATTGTCCCTCCTCTTATCGTCATTGTCATTCTCATTGGCTTGCTGAAAGCTCTACTCCTCTTGCTTATCCAGTCCTCTATTGTCCTTGACATTCTGGATTTTCTAAACTTATTGTTGCTACATTTCCCTCTAAAGGATACAATTTGGACCTATACTCTTGTTTTATAGAATCCCTACAGTGTGGAAACAGACCCTTCGGCCCAACAAATCCACACCAACCCTCCAAAGAGTAACCCACAGACTCATTCCCCTACTAGTCTATGTTTACCCCAGACTAATGACCTAACCTACACACCCCGATTAACTTGGCAATTTAGCATGGCCATTTCATCTAACCTGCACATCTTTGGACTGTGGGAGGAAACCAGATCACCCAGAGGAAACCCATGCAGAGAATGTGCAAACTCCACACAGACAGATGCCTGAGGTGGGAATCCAACCTGGGTCCCTGGCGCTTTAGAAGCAACAGTGCTAACCACCGAGGTACCATGCTGCCAGCTCCTTTATGAATGCCCCTCATTGCTCTGTTGTAGACTTACCTGCAAGGAGCTGTTCCCAGTCTAATGTGGCCAGATCCTGTTTTGGTTTAATAAAATCTACTTCCCCCAATCCAAAGCTATTTTCAGCAGGCCATCTTCTTCCTTGTCCATTACAAATTTGAACCGTGCTTTCACCTAAATGTTCCCCCACTGCCACATCAAACGTTGTGGTCTTCATCCATCTTCATTCCCCAGTACCAGATCCAGCACTGCACTGTCCCTTGTTGGGCCTCTTACGAATTGATTCAAAAACTTCCCTGGATGCAGTCATGAAATCTGTCACCGCTAGGCTCTTTGCACTATGAGTGTCCCAACCTATGTTGGGAAAGTTGAAATCCCCTAATATAATTACCTGATTATTATCCTTACAAACTTTTGTGAACAGTCTACATATTTGCTCCTCTCTTTCCCACTGAGTAAAGTAGCTGGCCCCTTATTATTCTTAAGTTATACCCGGAGAGCCTCATTTGACGACCCTTCCAAGATATCCATTCTCTTTATTGCGGTAATTGACTGTTTAGTTAACAGTGCTACACCACCCCCAATGATTTTACACCCTCCTCTATCTTGCATAAAGATATTTTACCCTGGAATATTGAGTTGCTGGTCCAGCCCTTCCCTCAACCAAATTTCTGTGATGGCAGAGGTGGGTACTGCAAATGCTGGAGATTAGAATCATGATTAGAGTGGTGCTGGAAAAGCACAGCAGGTCAGGCAACACCCGAGGAGCAGGAGAATCAATGTTTTGGGCAAAAGTCCTTTACCAGGAATGAGGAAGTGTTGGCATCAATATCATATTTCCATGTGTCAGTCTGTGCCATTAACTCATCAGTCTTGCTGTAGCATCATATGTCTCTGTTTGATCAATATTGTGTCCCTTCCTCCTGCCAGACTAGTTTAAAATCTTTCCAATGGCACTAGCAAATCCACCTGCAAGGATGTTGGTCCCAGCCTGGTTCAGGTACAATCTATTCCGTTTTTGCATATCCCACCTTCCCCAAACACAAACCCAGTGATCCAGGAATCTGAAACCCACCTTTTTGTGTCAGTTCTTGAATCACGCATTCATCTGTGCTATTTTCCTATTTCTAAACTCGCTAGCACGTGACACCAGGGGTAATCCAGAGATTTCAACCATTGAAGTCCTGCTTTTGAATCTACTGCCTAGCTCCCTGAATTCTTGATGCAAGAGCTCATTTCTCACTTTGCCCATATCCTTGGTACCACCATGGACACCTTTCTCTCATTCATTACCCTTCCTTTTCAGGTGGATGTAAAAGATCCAACAATCACTATTTTTTTTTGTGAAGAAAGAGCAATGAAGTTCTCCATGCTGACCTGGGGACAGGATTTATCTCTTGTCCAATTTTGCCAGAACAGATTATTTATTCTTCATGTTTCAGCCTGTGGGATCTTGCTATACACAAATTGGCTGCCATGTTTTAAAATTGCTGAGCGATTATGATTTAAAAACAGTTTATTGGCTGTGAAGTGGCTCGAGGAATTCAACATTGTGGTATGAATTGCAATCTTTCTTTAACATATTCATACGAAGCTTTTAATCACAATTGCTAAACCAGATTTACTTTTACATCAGTTGTTGTCTGGATATAGTTCAAAGCAATGAGGAATGCTGATATCTAGATTGCATGACTTTGGGGTGGAGTGAAGTGTGGTCCTTCCAACATATGTGGTATGGAGAAAGTGAGGACTGCGGATGCTGGAGATCAGTGTCGAAAAGTGTGGTGCTGGAAAAGCACAGCCGGTCGGGCAGCATCCAAGGAGCAGGAGAGTCAAGCATAAGCTCTTCATCAGGATTTTCTAACACCAGCTTTTGGAACATTGTGTGGTGTGTCCTACTCTTTTTCATAATAACCAGTACCCATTGCTTTCTTTGGCCTATGAAAATTAATCTGCTTCAGGCTCCCAATGAAGTCAGCTAATTCAAGCAAAGGACTTAACCTTCTCCTTCAGCGTGGTTCAGTGCTACGATAAAGTGAAGCATTTTCATGTTGGGAAAGTCAAAAACAAAGATACAGACCGTAGGGGTTGTATACAGCAGCATTCAACATCCTATGATTTAGTTCGCCAGTAGGGCTCTTATTACTGAGGTAATGTCGGGCAGGTGCAAGACATCGGCTGGTTTGATGCCCTGTAATTCTGTATTATAAAGATGTCTGTCTTATACGCTGGCTTATATCCCAGGAATTCCAGTTTCTTGTCACTGAATACCAAGCACCTTCAGTACTTGACAACACCCAATAGAATTATCCAGCACATTATTCAGGGAATACAGAAAAGGCTATTTGACAGCTTCTCCACCCAAGTGATTGCATTCTGTAAGGAATGTCATCCTCCAGTATTGCTGCTTGCTACTATCTGTGGCTGATTGTTGTTTGTTCCATTTTGCACTCATGAGCTCAGGATGATTTTAGCATTATAAGTTTTAGGAATGAGAGGTTGCTTACAAATACACAAGGAATAAAAACGTATCAAATGGCAATGAGGAGTGGGAAAGGAGGAAGAAGAGGTGGAATTCTAAAAGTTTTCAGACTATTACACTCCTTGAAGGTTTCTGAGAAAAGTGAGGAAGGAGATTTAGTAAGTTCTGTGATGGTGATGTATCCAGTGCCTCAGTCAAATCTTTATTAACAGAGTGGAGTGAATTGAATCGGCTAAAGACCAACATTCTGGGAATCTCCAGAGTTGGCCAAGATGAAACATCAAGTCGGCACAGCACTGGGGCAGCACGCTGGGTCAGTGATTAGCACTGCTGCCTCACAGCACTAGGGTCACAGGTTCAATTCCAGCCTCTGGCGACTGTCTGTGTGGAGTTTGCACATTCTCCCGTGTCTGTGCAGGTTTCCTTTGGGTGCTCCAGTTTCCTCCCACAGCCCAAAGATGTGCAGGTCAGGTGAATTGGCCATGCTAAATTGCCCATAGTTTTAGGTGCATTAGTCAGAGGGGAATGGGTTTAGGTGGGTTACTTTTTGGAGGGTCAGTGTGGACTGGTTGGGCCGAAGGGCCTATTTCCACACTATGGAAAATCGTAATAAAGTCGGCACTCTAACTGAAGATTGTTGCAAATGCTGCAGCTTAATCTTTTACATTGGCATGCTGAAAACCTCCATTGAGGTTGGAGATATTTGTGTTGCATCCTGTCCCAGTGAGCTTCATTTGTGTGCAGACTGAGGAGTAAAAGGATGTTGAAAACTCATGAGTTTAGAGAATATTTAAGCTCATTTATCAATCCTTTCCAGTTCCCTGTAGCTTGGGTTGCAGTCATTTCTGTCTCTCTCTTTAATTCAGCTTCCCCATGACTTTTAAAAAAAAAACAGGAAGTGTTTACTTCTCCTTCCTCTGTTGCACCCTCTGGTGGAAAGGAAGTGGTTAAGTTGCTTTGTTTCTTGCTTTGCGTTTGCAGAGCAGCAGAGCTCTGCAAACTCAGTTCCTCTCTCTGAATGGTGACTGAAAGCGAAGTACAATGCAGCGAAAACAGAGCATTTAACCCTTTTATTGCTGGTGTTCTCAATATTCTGCCCTAATAGACACTGTTAAACAGTTGTAATAGCCAGCAGTGATACAGAAATCAGTTATGCCTTCCACAAGCTTCTAACACAGCCTCATCCACTTCAAATGTTTCTCCTTTTCGATACCTGCAGGAAATGGTTACATTTGCCTGACCGCCCCCTTACTCTTCTATAGACAATACGTTTCTGCAGGGCATCTGATCATGAAATACAAATTCCAGCCTCGGCCCAGCAGCCACAGGGTGTGTCAGATATTCTCCCCACTCCTCCGCTCTCTCTTAATACCTCACCAAAAGCAAGGACACCAAGCCAGTACTGTCGGCATACCTAACTTTGTATTAAGGAGACCTTGCTGCTCCGAGTAAAGGGACCCAACCCTGAAGAGATTGGGGCCTTCCTGCTGCATCCTAACTTAGTCTGGCCTACATGTGTAAATAGCATCATAGCAATGTGATTGGTTCTTAAATGGCCTACAACACAGTTCATTCTGTCAAACTCTAACAGAAAATTTACAAAGGAATAAAACTGAACAGACGTGCAGCAAGAACAGTTGAGGGAGAGTTGCAGTAGTAGTCCCCAAAATTATTCCAAAATTCCTGAAATGTCATATGTCCATACAAATTTGGAACAGAATGTGCAATCCAGACCCTCAAGCCTGCTCATCATTCAATAACATAGAACATAGAACAGTACAGCACAGAATAGGCCCTTCAGCCCACGATATTGTGCTGACCACTGATCCTCATGTATGCACCCTCAAATTTCTGTGACCATATGCATGTCCAGTAGTCTCTTAAATGTCCCCAATGACCTCGCTTCCACAACTGCCGCTGGCAAGGCATTCCATGCTCTCACAACTCTCTGTGTAAAGAACCCACCTCTGACATCCCCTCTATACTTTCCTCCAACCAGCTTAAAACTATGACCACTCGTGTTAGTCATTTCTGCCCTGGAAAATAGTCTCTAGCTATCAACTCTATCTATGCCTCTCATTATCTTGTATACCTCAGTTAGGTCCCCTCTCCTCCTCCTTTTCTCCAATGAAAAAAGTCCGAGCTCAGTCAACCTCTCTTCATAAGATAAGCCCTCCAGTCCAGGCAGCATCCTGGTAAACCTCCTCTGAACCCTCTCCAAAGCATCCACATTTTTCCTATAATAGGACGACCAAAACTGGACGCAGTATTCCAAGTGCGGCCTAACCAAAGTTTTATAGAGCTGCAACAAGATATCACGACTCTTAAACTCAATCTCCCTGTTAATGAAAGCCAAAGCTGTCTGCTCTGAGCAGCACGTGTGAGATTACAGTTACATCACAGTATTTAATGTTCATTAAACCCTTTCTATGTGATTTCTTTGAATATTTCCTTTTGCCAAATATAAAGCTATTGAATGTGAGGTATGAAAGACTGCTTGGCCGACAGTCAAGCATCATCTAATTGGACAATGAGGCTTTAAGCTTTCCAATTGTTGTAGGAAGGCAAGGTGGTTTTGCTAAACGTGTGCAAGACACTTGTTTGACGTCATCTGGAGTACTGTGTGCTGTTCGGGATGCCACACTATAGGAAGGATGCAAAATCATTGGAGACAGTGCAGAAAAGGTTTGCAAGAATGGTACCATGAATGAGAAATTTCAGTTGTGAGGATTTACTGAAGAGGCGAGGGACTGTACGCTTTGAAGAGAAGAAGGTTAAGAGGATTTTTCAAACTCATGAGAGGGTTTGATATGGTGGGTAGTGAGAAACTGTTCCCAAATGTAAGAGGATTGAGAACAAGAGGACTCAAATTGAAACTGATTACCAAACTAGTATTTGATGCTATGGTAAGGGAGGCTATATCAGGGCAGTACAAAGTTTTGATTAGGCCAGAGCTGGAATATTGTGTGCAGCTCTGGTCACCGCACTACAGAAAGAATGTGATTGCATTGGAAGGGGTGCTGAGGAAATTCACGAGAATGTTGCCTGGGATGGAGACTGTTAGCTATGAAGACAGGCTGAATAGGCTCAGGTTGGTTTCTATGGAGCAGAGAAAGCTGAGAGAGCATCTGATTGAGATGTATTAGGTTATGAGGGTCAATGACAGAGTGGATAGGAAGCAGCTGTTCCTCTTGGTTGAGGGATCAGTAAGGAGGGGACATAACTTTAGGGTGAAGGATAGGAAGTTTAAATTTGAAGAAATATTTTTTCACCCAGAGAGTGGTGAGAATCTGAAATATAATATCTGGGAGGGTGGTAGAGGCAGGAAACCACATAACCTTTTAAAGAAATATTTGGATGACACTTGAAATGTCATAAAATTCAGGGTTATGGGCAAAGTGCTGGAAAGTGGGATTAGTCTACATAGGTCATTGTAGACTCAATGGGCTGAAGGGCCTTTCTCTCCTGTATGACTCTATGATATGTGATAAAGGTATTTCAGTACAATGAGTGGTTAAGGTCTAGAATGTATTGTGTGGAAGTGCGGTGGAGACAGTCAATTGAGCCATTCTATTGGGAATTAGAGGATTAATTGGGTAGAAATAATGCGCAAGGGTGTGGATAAAAGGCAGGAGAAGGACACTAACTCATAATGTTCATTTCAAGAGCTGGTGCAAACAAGATGGACCGAATGGTCTCCTTTGGGCTATAAAAC